>NC_089521.1:12217478-12352478 GCF_963924715.1 Thunnus thynnus
GATTTTCCAACATCAGCCCTTTACAGCATCAAATAGATGGAAGAGTATGAGTTGACTGCGAAAATCGGAAACAAGTGTTACCCCGAGCGTAGCGGCTAGAGTTAGCCCTTAGCGGTACATGAAAGCAGTCTGACTCTAAACACACCAGTCCCATTGAAGTGCAGCCAGACCTAAAAGCAGTCTGATAGACTCAAGATTTTTCATTTTGTACTGCTGTTTTTGTCACCCCACCACCAGCACCACCATCCTGTCTACTAACACACATACACACACACACATAAACACACACAGCCTCTCCCCCCCTCCCCCTGATCACTTTGCCCCGTCTCTGGACCTCCCTGCTCTGGCATGACTCCATCATGCCCTTATTCACCTCCCCTGCTCACCCCTCGCAGCCCCTCACACGCACATACACACTTTCCCACACACAGTGCACATTTCACACATGCAGACGCTATCTCTTCCCCCGATACTGGGGTCCCCCCCAAGCCTGAGGAAAATGGCCGTCACGGAACCCCGCTAACAGGAGGCCTCCCCTCAACCACAAACCAAGAGTAAGGAATGAGAGAGAGAGAGAGAAAGAGAGAGAGGGGGGGAGAGAGAGCATATTACTGCTGCAATATTAGCTGATGGAGGGAGCAGGGGGAGAGATGGGGGAGAGGGAAGGATGAGGGTAGAATGGGGGGACCGCGGTGTGAGCATCGACCCACAGAACACTCTCCCACATGTGGAGTCAATTAGGAACAATCTTGTTTTCTACCCACCGCTGCAAAAGAAAGGAGGGTTTTCTGGGGCTCTGTGTGTGAGTGTGTGTCTGTGTGTGTGTGTGTGTGTGTGTGAGTGTATGTGTTCGTACACAAGAGAGAGAGTGAGGTAGGAAAGGGAGTGAGAGAGCATGTTTTTCCGAAAACCTGCCAGAGAAATAGGCCGGATATTCGGTTTTATATCCAGCCATTTTAAGCACAAAAGGAGCCTGCATCTCAGCATTTCTGCCCACTGTTCAACGTCAAATGAGCACGACTTCAGAAAACCGCGACGTGATTGCGACTGCAGAGCGAATGACACTCAAGGAAAAACATCAATCCTCCGGGGCTCGGCGTGCACGAATGATGCACACATGTCACAGATGTGTATGTGCGCTGTTCTGCATCCTCACACCTATCATCTGGTGAGACAGAGCATCGGTTTTGACTCCGCCGGGAATTCCAGACGCACACAAAATCACAGGCCACTTCCTTGGTGTCAGACAAGAGGAAGCCTCCCCTTTAAAAGATTCATGGCTGCTTCAATTATGTATCCTCTTTCAAATTGTTGTGTTTAGACAATTTTCATTATTCATCTGTTTCAAGATTGATGGCTCCCAGTCCGGTGGGCGGCGCGGCGTAAACAAGCGTCTACACCACTGTTGAATTATCTGGGCAAGATCAAAACGGCAGGCACAAAACAAAGGCCCCTTGCTTTTCACGTCTGCATCAAAGGCGCATTAAAACAGTGACTTTTTTGACATTTTGGGGGGAGGTTTGTTTGATTTCAATGACTAACAGACTTCAAACATTGGCAAGATGTGCAGGGAATGGACCTTCCTGACCCAAAGCTCACCTCAAACACAGGTGTGAAGGCATCAGCTGTGATGCAATGAGGAAGTCTAGGCTGACACGCC
Organism: Thunnus thynnus; assembly: GCF_963924715.1. Taxonomy (NCBI): domain Eukaryota; kingdom Metazoa; phylum Chordata; class Actinopteri; order Scombriformes; family Scombridae; genus Thunnus; species Thunnus thynnus. The sequence goes on from NC_089521.1 coordinate 12,219,139, forward strand.
ACCATCGGGGAGTGTCACAGACATATGATTGCTCACATTCCCGCTACGGCACAACACACATGCAAAGAAAGGAGAGCTACACCAGATGATAACTATATCTCAATATTTCCTGTAATAAGTCTGGCATGTAACCAAAGATGACCTTTCACCCTCGGGCTCTACTAGAACCCAGACTGCCGCTTTCTCAAGAGCAGTCGGAGTGTGTGAATCACACAGGAGAGATATGCTGGGTAGGGCTGTGTAACGTGTGTGTGTGTGTGTGTGTCAGAGGCTGTCTCATGAGAGCATGGAATAACACTTGAAATGGCAGGTAAAAGGAACAGGGCTTGTATTTTTTTTAAGCATTTATGCACACTTGTGTTCATTTTTGTTGTGTGTCTGTTCCTACCTGTGTGTGTGTGAGTGTGTGTGTGTGTGTGTGTGTGAGAGAGAGAGAGTAAGAGTGAGTTTAAGAGCTCACCTTCAAAGGCCACCTGCCCCTCAGGGCTCTGTGGGGGAACATCAACTAACCCGTCTCACCTCCCTCACCCGGCGAGTCCCCCCCTTCAAATATAGCCGATGAAACAAAAGCCGAAGGCTCAAGGCCCCCAAAATGCCCTATCCTCCTGGGTGTTGTGTTTAATAATGCAGCCCCCACAACAACAAAAAAAACACAGTGGGCTGGGTGTTAGTAAGAGAGAGAACGTTATTGTGAAGAGGTCTCCACCTCCCACTGTGTACTGGACAGGAGTCAATGAGCTAATGCTATTCAAACAACACACTAACAAGAAAAGACTGGGAGTAGAAGGATGACTGTGTGTGTGTGTGTGTGTGTGCATGTGTGTGTGTCTTCTCACCAGCTGAACATAGGCTACTTTATAATCAGGCTGCTTAACCCTCTGGTTCAGGTGATTCCTCTTCTTGTTGGAGCCTGAGAAACAGAGAAACACAGAATGACAAAAGAACAGAAAATTTAAAAGTGCAAATTGTGAAAGTGAAAAAGCAGACAGTGGGACTGAGTGATGATGATGACATTTATGAATTTATGAATGTGATGAGAGTAGGGTTGGGCAATATGACAATATACTGTGAAGACAATGGAAATTTGTCAACTGGCAGACACTTTGCTGTACTGTTTCTAATGATGTAGCTCACTCTTAAAAATAGCCGTAGTGGGGCTTTCTGAGCAATGTTACACAAATCAGTGAGCGGGACTGTTTTAGTGTGTTTGCATGAATGAAATGTACCTCGGCAGGGATTGAAGTCACTGGATGAGACAAGTACAAACATTCCTGTTTGCTTTCTTTTTTATCTATAAACAATTATGATGATGTGTATATTGTTATTGTGATATAAAATTTCATATGCTGTGAAGATTTTATCAATATTGTCCACCCCTAGGTGACTGTCAGCAAAATTACTAAAGCACATCCTGATATCTACCCGCGCAGCCATTATCACATTATGTTTCATTCCTATCTGAACAACAGATATATTATCATAAATATTTGTCCATTTCCCTGTAGAACTGTGGAGTCTGCATTGTGTGTACGTGTAGTGAAGCAGAGCCTGATCTTGTTGACTATGGAAGGCAGGTTAACCTCTTCCCCAGCTGGAGATGATGATGACATCATCCTCTCTCTTGTCAGACCTCGCCAAATCTGGAAGACAAGGGACTTGGGGAGCTGCTGTGTGTGTGTGTGTGTGTGTGTGTGTGTGTGTGTGTGTGTGTGTGTGTGTGTGTGTGTGAAAGAGAGAAGGTGTGATTGTGTGAAGGCAGGCTAGGAGCTTCACATATATCAAAACGTACATTTACCTAAATGAGTGGCACCTCACACACGTATCGGAATCTTTAGTAATGGTACGACAAAAACTCTACTATCAATGATGTATAATGACCGGAGCATCAAACGGTTCTTCTCTGCTTACTCTAATCTCAATGAGACCCTGGTGGTCAAGTCAACAGGCCCTCTGAGTAACTTCCATTGCCATGGGAACGGTTTATGACATGAAAAACAAGGGAAACATTCCGCTGTAATGAGTCATTTGTGTGTATCTGTGTCTGTGTATGTGTGAGTGTGTGTGTGTCTGTGTGTGTGTGCGCGTGTCTATGTGTGTGTCTGGTACGTGTAGCTAGTAATCACTAGCCAGGCAGCCCACTGCTCAGGGAAAGCCCTGAGCAGGGTTGTAAAACACCCCACCTCCACGCCCCCCTGGCTAACTGGAGGCCCCTGTGTGGGTGGGAGACAGAGGTAACGAAGTGTGTGTGCTTCTCTCTCTCTCTCTCTCTCTCTCTCTCTCTCTGTATGTGTGTGTTTGTGATTAAATTGCTGAGGAAATCCACAGTGAAATGCTACAACCTTTGAAAGAGCAAGGTCAGACACTGACCTGTCTCCCCATAAACAATAAAACAGACACACATACACACACACACACACACACACACACACACACACACACACACACACTTGCACACCTTGAAAAGATACAAAGTGTGCTTCTCCTTATTCTCATAGTCCTTTCCTAACACATACAGACACACAGAGAGCTTTCATACAACACTCGCAAACGCAAGCACAATTTCTCCCACTTTGAGATTGCGGTTTGGCAGCTAGCTATCACGTTACAAATCCCAGGCCGGAGGGGTAACCATGGCAACTCCTTCCAAAATACCCCTGCTGCTCATGGAGGGAAGAAAGGGTCGTTTGCGGCCCCTCGCTCTCCTCTGCCTGTTCCCGTCTTTATGCTGCCAATGGAGTGGAACTCCTGACGTAGACAGGGATACCTTCTCTGACGCACCTCAGGATCACTGGGGCCCCCGAGACGCCCTCTCTTCTCTATCCCCCCTCTGTCCACCCGCTGCTCACTTCTTTCCTTCCACCCGCCCTCCCGAGGGGCTTTCCTTTTCCCCTAGCTTTTAATGACACAACCCCAATAAACAGCGTTAATGGGTACTCCACACTGTAGGCTAGGCTATGCTAGGCGCCTCTCTCCTCCCTCCCTCTCTCTCTCCATGTCTCCTTCCCAGTCTCTCCTCCAGAGGTAGAGGGGGCTCCTCGTGGCCCTTCAGGCGCAGCACAGTGGGGGCTTGTGCCTCTTCTCATAAGCCTGTCCCTCAGTGTCTCTCCCGCTTCAAGCAACTCACATGTCCTCTTTTTCTGTTCTTTCATGAACTTGCAAATTCCCAGACTTGTAGGGAGCCCCCAAAACAGCCCATGCAAACCCAAGCTGTTTCTTCCCCCCCAAAAAAAGCCAAGCAGATTATTAAGTCAATGATATAACACTGTTCTTGGCTCTAGGATCATCCTTGACAACGGGGCAGAATTTTGGGATTGGAGGTTTGGGATGTGTGTGGAGAGGATGGGGTACTTAGGGCCCTGAAGCTGCAAGTTTGTAAGTGAATAGTATGTGTTTGTGTGGAGGGAGCGTGGGGTGTCCTGGGACAGCTGGAGACTGGAGTGCTGCAGCAGCAGATTGTCAGATAAGCAGCTGTGTGTGTTAGGGGGAAAGGAGAGCCAGGCACGCTAACCACTACCGCAACTAGCCGCTGGAAAACACTCCCGCTGCTGCATGTCAATGGGAAGACCGTCTACATCGCAAGCTGAATTTGCTAATCGCCACTAACCACCACTGACAGTCTCCAAAACAAAATCAATTTCACTTTATGCTGCCTAAAACAAAAATCATCGTTCTGTGAATTCCAGACACCATAACCAAAATTTAATTCACAAACTGTCAGCTGATTAAAAAGGGTATTATGATGGATATGACCTTAAATATGACAATGGAAATAACATAAATATAATGTACAAGTTATTTTCTTTCTTTTTTTTTTTTTTTTTTTTTAAAGATTATTTTTTTGGCATTTTTGCCTTTATTGAATAAAGGATAGTGAAGTGGCAGACAGGAAACAGGGGGAGAGAGATGGGCACAACATGCAACAAAGGTCCCTGGCTGGAATTGAGCCAAGGACTAGTCTGACTCACAGGATGTGGACTGTGGGTATAAGCCTGCCATTGGCCGACCATTTCAGTCAGAATTCTCCTCCCCTTGCGCAATCTGCGTGTTACAGTTTTCAAAATCCCTGTCGCTACATGAAACAACAACGACAACCTCCAAGCTAGCAATCTATATGCTAAAAATGGCAAGTTCTGACAAAGCTAAAGTAAAGGCAGGTTTCACCTCTAGGGCACCGATGATCAAGTTATGTTAGTCTTTTTTTTTTTTTTTTTTAAATCAATGACAGTCGTATCACATAGTCGACATATGTCATTTACTGTTTTATGTGGCGTTTTCTTTTGAGATCCCTTCTGGGATTTAGCCATTTTAATGCCAGGGCTCGCCTCGCCACATGCAAATGTTCCACCAAAACAAGTTCCCTCCCGACTCTATTTTGCAAGGGCACCTTGCTGCATCCTGGGCTCAGCGCCGCCCAACACAATTGCGATTGGTTTAAAAAGATACAAACAAGCCAGAGCGTTTTTTTTGCCCCTACAGCAGAGTGATAATAGGTTCAGCCAGACCTTTTTCCAGTGCTGGCACAGCACTAAAACAAAGTGTGGAGATAGATCTGGCTATGCAAGACTAACCACGGACGTTGTGGTTATGTAGCATGCGCAGTAACCATTTGGCTACCAGGGCATTCTGTACAAGTTATTTTCATCTGGGCAAAAATATCAGGTATGTTTACACACCAACAACTCCTGTAATCTGTTAGACTGACTATGATTTGAATGACAGTCAATTTTGCTTCTTTTTTTTTAACATCCATCAAAAGGCTCTTGGAGACTGAATTTTATATTAAAAATAAAATTTAAAAATGTTTAATCAGATTTGTCCATAGAACAAAAATAATGGCAACTGCATTTAGCCATTTCTTGGTGAAATGATGGTCATTAACACTGAACATATAGATGGATGACAGAGAGGGGGGTTATGCTGCAGGAGTGGTTTGAGAAGTTTAATGCTTTAAAACCATTTTCATCTGTCATCATTGTAATCCATCTTTCTGGCTACAGATGGTGAATGTTTGATACTTCAAACAAGAATTTTAGGTGGAGATGGGGCTGAATGGATTGCTGCAACACTTATTTCCCTGTATATATTCAATATTGGACTGTAGTGATATATTGTACATAACTGTATACAATTGTTTAATAAATTTCAACACACTATAGTATTTATTTATTGCACGAACTTATAGTTATCAAAATGATATCTATATCCTTTACAGTGAGATATACATACACACATACACAGTGGAAGTTAAGATCTTATCATACTGACACCTTTTGAGTGTGTGTGTTTGTGTGCGTGCACGTGTACACCATTTGCTCAATTTACTCACGACAGCTGCAGTACTACTTTAGGATTTTAATTTGGCTGAAATGTTTTTTGGCTTGGTATTACATACAATGAATCAAGCGTTTTCCCCACTGCCTTCACACCCTCTCTCTCTCTCAACAGTTTGGACGGGCTCCATGTCTTTACATGGTGTATGTAATGTTCTTCAACCACTAGCTTTCCTTTACATAAGGTCTGTGACTCAGGCAGTACTGTGTGCATTGTAGTTTTTTTTTCTCTCTCTCTCTCTTCATGCTCATAGTGCACTGTCTGTGATGTGACTATTAAAATACTGTACATTCTATACCAGAAAAAAATGTATACCCAAATCATGGCAATAATGTCTACAGGTGTGACATTTGTACTCTTGGAGTGGAGTTCTCACTGTTGAGAGAATCTCAAAATTCAGATCTCTTTACAACTCCTGTGTGAGTATGTCTCAACATTTTAATAATATTAAAATGTTAAATAATAGATCTGCCTACAAGGATCTAAAAATTGGCAGCATGGATCACTATCAGCAATGAATCTAAACTGTTTAAAAAATGTTAGCGAAAGCTAGAAATTTTGGGATTTGAACCAAAACTAATACATGGACAGTCAGACCTGATCCAAATGGGCCCATGGATAATTAGACTCAATCCAAAATGCGGTCAAACTGACAAGACCCAAATACACATTGTTCTCTTGAGATGATGACACACTACATGATCTGATCTGATAGCAAGTTTACTTGGATCCATTCAGGTATAAGACATAATGACACATAAACCCAAGACCCACGCAATGCAATAGGATCCTACTTGACTCCATCAGACTGACTATAATTTGGTCACAGTTAATAGGACCCGAGTGGACGTGGGAAGACCTGCTAATTGAGTTGAGTTAGTGCTGCTAATAATTCTGATGATGTTTGTGGGGCTAGTGGAAATTGTATTATTGTCCAATAGGTATGTTAACCATCTATGGAGCCTGGGAGGTGTCACAGAGAGAAAAAAAAGGTAATTTGTGGGCACGATTTAATCATTTGTGCTGTGAAATAAATAATTCATGCTCTCAATTCAAAAATTTGTGCACACAAATGATTTTTTTGTGCTCTCGATTTAATATGTTATATATTTTGTCTTCTCACTTTTGGTGGCGAATGCCTTTAGCATGGCGCATTCAGTCAGCCAAAAGTTTGAGGAAGATGACAAGGAGGAAATTTATCAGGGTTGCCAATTCACTTTCAGGCAATGCCTCTTGACCTCTCTTTTGTGATTTTAGAGAGGTCTGTGTGTGGGCCTCTGCCAACTAAAGCCACGCAAAATGTTGCTTTTACACTCTCTATAATGTTTATGGACTGATCTCAGAGCTGGTATGTGGGAATAAAAAAGTAAAAAAATACACTAAATCTTGCACACCAATTACTTTTTTTTCTCCAGGTCACTTTCAGGGCTCAGTAACTCAACATATCAGTAAGTCTATAAGAAAAATAAATATTTTATGAGGTAGTTTCAACCACTCCAAGTTCTGTAAATTTAATAGCTCTCTGTACTGTATGTGCTTGCGCAAAGCACTGAAGACACTCACCAAACTGTATCCTGGTGCGGACTGTTCCCACAGGGACGTTATAGATCTTCTCCAGGTAGTTCTTTACGTCACACTTGGTCATTCTGTCCAGGCAAGTCCAGACCAGACAGAAGAGAGAAAACCACACCGATAGGGAGGGAGAAAGAGGGAAAGGAGAACAGGGGTTATGTAAGGTATCCAACATCAGTGTTCTCGGGGGTTAGGGAGTAATTTAAATGTGTGTGTATAAGTAATGGAGGGAGAGAAGACGTCTGTGGCGGCAATCCAGCACATATATGATTACATGCTGGATCACTGTCCATCAAATAACACCACATTCGTTTAACTGACACTGACATAGGAATGATACAGCCTATTTTCACACTGCATTCCCATAAACTTTGCAGTTAAATTGCCTACTATACCGGACAGGGCACTCCCCTATAAACACATATTCAGCTTATTCCCTGGACCATAAAGCGGAGAGAAGAGAAATGTGAGTGTCCAATTAGCCGTCTGCATGTATTGATCGCGCCTGGTGAAACCCTACACAGGAAGCGGGCCTGGCACCAACTGATCCGGTGGGCCAGCCCAGCTAAAGCTAGCCCACTGGGTAGCAATTGGAACGGATCGCTCCGACCAGAGGAAGAAAGGCTTTTAACTGCTAATCAATCTAGCCAATTGGATTAGCCTGGTAGAGAGCACTTCCCAAATGCGTCTGACAAAGTGCTTAATAGCGACGCTGTGGTCTGACATGAGTGCCTCGGATATGGCGTCTTATTATCACCTCATATGTTTCTTTGATAGAACGGGATAATGTAATATTCCCTTTATTCAGAGGAAATGGCACAATACCTTGAGCTGTTGTAACAATATTAGGTGAGGCAAACATTTGCATGAGAAAATCCCATCTGTAAACACAAAGACTCTTTGTAACTAAGAGTGATGTAATATATGTTTCCATGCTGTACAAACAATTGCCTTTTCCTCTATAATAGGCTAACTTTTGGCAAAGCTGACACTGATGTAGACCTAGAACACTTCCATGTGACCTGGTACGTTGTGTTTATCGAGAGAGGTAAGCTGCATTTACGATACTTGAGTAACTCTTTCCACATTTGATTCCATCATTACAGAACACTCAACAGTTTGATGTGGTGACTCTTGAGTATGATAGGGTTTTTCTACCAAACACCAACTTACGGTAGCTGCCTTTGAAAGAAGAAAGAACTAAGCACTCAGTGAGATCTTCCACTCTAAGCCAACACTGATCCAGGAACACTAGGGGTGTTAGGGTGTGAACAAACTTGTTAAGGTCTCTTTGGGGCTATTCGTCTCCTTTTACCCAGTTGAGAAAAGAGAGATGTGTTTCCTAAGATGTGGCACGCAGATGCGCCTTTCTGCTCCATTTGCACCCATTCCCCCCCCCATAAGCCCCGTCTCACAGTGTATGTGCCAGAGGGCAGTGAAGCAGAGCGAAGTGACCAGGGGTACTTGAGATCAAGAGAGGAAGAAAGAGAGAGTGATTGCACTGAGAGACGGGTTTTCCTAGAAAGCAGGGGCGGGGAACTGGAAGAGAGGAAAGTAGCTTGGGGACTGCGAGGTCTCCTCTGGATCATTAGCAGAGGGAACACTGATCCTGATTAATGAGGAGAACATTTTCTAAACCCCTGCTGCCTTTACCACTCCAATTATCCAGCTACCACAAACATAGAGATAGGATATATGAAGTATGCGCAAGCACAGTCATGTCTGTTACTCTGCAAAAGATGCCCATGGATGTAACTGAGAACCTAATAATAAATCATTTATCAATAAGAGTAACACATGATATGGAAAACATAAAAAATAAGCATATATATATATATATATACACACACACACATTTGAATATTCTACTTACATTTTTATAGACATTCTATGAATACATCTACAAACTCAAAAATACTGTACTCTAGATTTACAGAGGTTACATTAGATAGTGGTTTTCTCTCTAACCTGAGTCAATACATAATTCTCATCTCAGCTTCAAACTGGAATCCAGTCTTAGAGAAAGCCTTGGGCAGAAAGCTGAGGAGAAAATGTCAAGCTAAGCGTGTACATAAACAAGGCTAAACTTAGACAAAGGGCGTGGTGTCTCCAATAGTGATGCAGGCAGCATCTGATCATCCCAGTATAAACACCCATCTGACTCTGCAAGCTAACCTTTCACACTTCTGCCTCTCAAGAAGAATGAAAACCTGTCTCCAGCAACTGCCAAGGCTAAAGGCATCGTTCCTCAGCAACTGGTATATATTTATACGCAGAAACACATGCTACAAAGATTCCTCGCCCAAGATGATGAAAGAACTCCAAACACAAAACCTAGAAGGGCATCAGATGACGCAGACCATGGATTAGGTTCAATTATGTCCCGTTGTTGCCAAGCAGGTTAAAAAACAGGCACGCTGGCATCGTTGTCAGTGAACCTTGAAAACAACAATTTAAAAGTTATATTGTTCTGCATTGTTCAAGGGGAAGTGCAGAATGGAGACAGAACATGTAAATTTGATATCAAGTGGTGCTTAGAAACAGGTCCCTGAATGGATGAAGGCATTGGATGAAGAAACAAGGTAACCTTGATGTCTTTGTTTTGCTCCGCTGTGACATTGTTGTTTATTTGTATAGTAGATAGTAAATAGTAGTACATAGTAAATTCGTCAATCTGCAGATTAACACACACACCTCTGTTGGCTGCTCTCAAATGTAATCCCTCAACTGCAATGAAACTACTCTTATTCTAAAATGAGGACTAACTCACACTGAGCCAAGGAGATTGTGAGTATCACTTCCAGTAGTTTAAATCCATTTACACCTGTGCTCCGACAGCATATGAATAAAGTAGGTGAAAGGGCACAGTCAGAAAAGTGCAAGACAGGACAGAGGCAGCTTTGACTGTGTTTGACAATAAAGACAGTGAATATATTCTGCTCAGAGATTACTGCCTGCCACATGTCTATTAATATGCCAGTGCTAAAAGAACATTTTCCAGGTGACTGGGTGGTGCCTTGATTGTACATAAAGGATTTTAGGTTTGGCAGATCTAGCTGAATTATGTTTCTAGGTGCTGAAAACCCTAATTTAACTTAGTGGTTTTAGATGAGGACCTCTGTCTTATCATTCCCCCTCTGTTTCTCCATGTTTCCTGTCTATCTCGACAGCTAACTATCAAATAAAGGCAAAAATCCCAAAAAATAGTCTTGAAAAAGTTCAGCAACCAGGACTCTTACGGTATTTAAGCTGTAATATGTAACTATTCTGCATTAAAATGTCTAAAAACAACTAGACCTATGTTATATATTTTGTTCAGTTGTGTACTTACATTACCCAAATATTTCCAACAATTTTCAAACCTAGAGAAATCTGTAATTTTAATCAAGGTAATGGTCCGTTTCATTTGGTCACCTGTCAAAGGCGTCATGCCCCCACCACCACAGAGTATATGTGCACAAGATGATGATCATCTTGTGTGCATACATTGGCGTTGTGGCTGTTTGCCACAATGGTGTCTACCAAAGAGTATACCCACACAAGATAATATGTCAGCTTTGTGATTGTCCACCAGGCACTCTTGCAGAGAAACGTCTCAGGAGACTGCAGAGAAGACCTCTGCAGCTAATTCGGCTCCCAGTAAAAACCTCATGAATGATGAACACTGAAGAAATCCTGACCAGGAGAAGCTAACTGCAATGATGGCAATGGTGGTTGTTTAACAATGAAGACAAAAACTCTCATGATCCCATGCTACTTCACAACGTCTAACTCCTTTTGTTATTGTTTCGGTTGATAGACCCCTAGCGGCAGAATTTACATGTTGTGCATTTAAAAAGTCCCAAACAGAGTTTAAACAACAAGAAGCAGGATTCAATAAGTTTTACATACTTTTTACATTTCGACTTATCCGTCTCCCAAACATTTGAATCAATAGATATGGACAAAATAACAGTAAGACCTTTCCCTATTTTGTGATTAGACACATACATTTTAATATAAAGATGAATAATTGAAGTACTGACTATAAACATTCTTATAGTATGACACTGTACTGCTTAAAACTAAAAAGATGAATATTAAGAGCAAAATTAAATATGCACTGCTTTCAATGGGATAAATCATTCTTTAATGAAGAAATTAAGACACATAAAATCTCTATGTATGCAGACGACTCAACAATATTTATGACAGCATCCACAACTCATCAAATGCTTTATAAAGATAGTTGCAGTTGGTGGTAGAATGGGTTGTAAATAATAAAATACTTTTTTTTTGCTCCTGAAATTAAATGTATTGAGTTTGAGTCAACTGAGCACAAAGCCTTTACTGACGCTGTATGCTGAAATTGAGAGATAACTTTTAGAAAATCCAATAGAAATGTGTTATGGACTAAATTGATTTAAAAAAATATGTGTAACATGAGAAGAGGTCTGTCAGTTGTCAGGAGATGTTGGTGCCAACAAATACCATCAAACAAGCTGTTTATGTATCAGTCCTATCCCATCTTGATTACTGCTCAGTCCAGCACTTGCGTGACGCACATAAAGAAGTTGAAGGTAGCTAAAGCTATATATTGTGCACTTACTTCGACGTGCAGAACAATAATTGTTGAACGCGAGTTCCACCCGGAACGTTGTGGCAGCACACCACTTAGCTGTAGCATGCTAGCACGCTTGAGAAACAGTTTAGAGAGGAGGAAACAATCTAAATATCAAATCATTGGCCACAAATTATTGGTCACATTTCTAAATAACAAAAGGCATAGGGTTTCTACCAATAATTAAATATAAATAAATCGGATTTTGCCAATTTCAAGATGTCAGAAACAATGCATCGCAAGTTCATCCCAAATTGTATCTAGTGCACACTTTTTTTTTCTTTAATCAGGGCAATTGCATTTTGAACATTTATGCCAGTGAACTGATACAAAACGGTAAATCTTCCCATCCCTAACTGGTATTATACAAGTGTGTATGTATGAGCATATTAGTGCTTGAAGTTGTACTCAGTGTATTGCTGACACCTGCAGGCTTAACTCATAACAACCTATTTTCACAGGGAAAATGTAGACCGGTTTACTGGATATAACTACAAATAGCTGGTTTAGCAGTGGGAAAGTGGGCAATTTAATGAATGTTATGTGAAAAACTATTTTCATCTGGCAGTTTAGTTTTATCTTCGGACACGATTCATAGTCATCATGGTGAGTCATGTTTCAAAAATGGTGTGTGTACTCCACTGTGTAAACTGAATGCCATGCCACAGTCATTGTAAATTTGTAATAGCTATAACAACATTTGATCCAAAAAATGGTGACTGTTACTGTTGTCATATCCTTGTTTTAAGATGAATATTACTTTGTGTAGGAATGATTCAGTGACCATCATCCTTCTTGTGGTTACCATGAATCCTCCTTGGAAAGGTTGCTTGTTTTAGCAACTTGACTTGGCAAACCACTGGAAGGCTTTTAATGTGGCTCCCTGTTTGATAGAAACTGGGCTGCATCTACATTTGGGCTTTTTATGGTGCCTTTCTGGTTGGCAGATCAACTTTAAGAATTACAAGGGAATGGAAAAGAAGAGGATGCAGCCACACATAGAGGTGATGTAGAGTTGCAGACGACAGGCGCTTACTGCAGTTTGGATGAACCTCAAACCTTCAACACATCATCAGAAACTATCTGGCCTCTTTTTACTCTATTCAAGTTCCCTTACAAAAATGGTGACTGCCAAACCCCTATTAAAGCTGACACATGTTAATTTGTTAATTTGTTGACGGGATTAGCTGTCTGAATTGTTCTTGCACCAGCTGCAAATACTGGAAAATTATGTAACGTTACAAGTGGAAAATATCATGATGACTGATGCCAAACACAGGAAATATGCATTAGCAAAGAGGAACAGCGGACTGACTGAAAGACAAGAAACACTACAAGCTGCGGTCTCAAAAGAGCAGGAGCATTCCTCAATACAAAAAGACAACTGGAATGTCCCTCTGAAATGTAATGTGTGTTGGCTCTCAGACTTTATTTTACGTGTAACCTTTATTAACACACCGTAGGGTAAACATCCAAGGTACACCAAACAGTCCATACACACACACACACACACACATGTCCACAACATCAAAGTACATTGTGTCAGAGCGGCTTAGTGGTGAGAATGAAACAGGAGAGTTGTTTTCTGCGCAGATGAAAGGCAAAAGAAAGCCGCTCCTCATTGTCAGCCTGCCCCATTGTCAGGTTTGGGTCGAGATACGCACACTCGCTATCTTAACCCTCCCATCTACACAGACAATACATACACAGAAGTTGCTCAATACTAAGTATCAAGATCATAATAGCAGACTTTGTTTAGAGGGAAAGCCATTGAGGAACCTGAGACTTAGGGAGAGAAAAGACAGTTGAGAAGTTGAGAATATAAGAGCAGCATGTGAAGGATTAGATTTATTGTTCGGGTTTTGGTCTGACAATAGAACAGAAATAGATCAAAGAACAGGTCAGCAGGAGTCACTAAACTCCTTACAGAAAGACAGTTCAGTAAAGACTCGACAGTTAGTTACACTCCTCGACCCGCTCACTAAATGACTTCCTATGACAATATACTGAGGTTAATTAGCGTGAAAAATGACCTGGTTTCCAACTTGAGCCATGTGTTTATGAAGTGGAGCAGGCGAACAGAACCAGGGTGATTACCATGATGATCATAACAATGTTTGATCCAATAGGTATTGTGCAGTTGTTGGAGTGGAAAGACCATGTGAGCTGCTGTGCAGCAGGGTCAGTTTGCTCAAGTCAGATTACAGTGAGAAACCACAGCATGGTCTGGTTTCATAGTTATTAAACAGAATAGTAGCATGAAATGTGACTGAGTAGTAGACCGAACACAACATTCAGCGTTGTGTTTCTTTCTTTGTGTGTGTCAGCGCTGGCCTCTAGCCATGCCAGCTGAGGCACAAGAGGTGTGTGTGTGGGTGGAAACCTAGAAATATGATGATGTTCCTTCTAGAGCAAAGAGGAAATACTAACATAGCACAAAAGGTTTGAGAACAATCAAAAAGACAAACAAATACTTCCCTCTAGCAGGTAGAAAAAGAACTACGAGAGAACGCAGCCCAGGTGTCTTAAACAACAATTGCCAAAGAGGGATTGGTTTTGGACGCGTTGCAAAGCGTTCGAGAAAAGCACAATAAACAGCAGAGTCCAGGGTGGGACAGAAGCAGAGGGAAAGACATGCACAGAAGATAGAAAGTGAGTAATACTGAGAATAAGCAAGAAAAGTAGGAAAAAAGCAAAAACAAGACAGACAACCGCGCATATCTAGCTCCCAGGTGCCTTTGAGACAAAGGCCACCTTGTGTTATTGCTCTGAGAACACCAACATTACTACTTCTCATTAACAGCTGCTCTGCACTACAACAGCTTATCAACACTAACACCGCCTACCCCAAGAGTCATAACTACAACAGCTTTCACTGCCGTAATGACTCAGACACATCAATAAGCTGGGAGTGGGAGTAATTTTTGGTTTGTGTCACTGTCTCTCCATGTGTGTCCATTTACTACATTGTGTACATGAAAAGTAAAAAAAAAACAGTGTATTAAGCACACAGTGAGGCCCCAGCAGCATATCCATCAGCCATGCACCTCTCCCAGGCATCCAAGACTGCAAGAAAAAAAAAACCCTTACACACCCTTATAAACACACACGCACCCTGCACTTACCCACTTTTGTGCATATATACACAAGACACACACGAGACTCACAAACTGACTCACTCACACTGACAAGCGTGCACACAGACACACACACACAATTACATAAGCACCCTAGGAGTTTGGCAGAGAAGAAGCAAGAATCAGAGTGGGAGGCCAGGCACCTGGATGAACAGATTATGGTCTAAACCCCACCAGAGACACACAGATGATCTGCCTCAAACTTCAGTTTTTCTCCCCAGTGTGGGCTCTGGGCCTCTCATCGCCTGAGGAGCACTGCTAACCTCAGTGACCTTGGCTCGCGGAGGTAGTCAAAATCAGCTCATCACTACCGAGGGCTGACTGGTGAGAACCTCCTGGTGCGTTTTATGACATAATACCTATTGTCCAAACCAACCAATTTCACTAGTCATAAGACAAAAAAACAACATATAGCAAGGGAGTGTGGGAAATTAGGAGGCAGTAAAGTGATGTTATATATAGCATACTCAAGTGGACACGGGTTTTGGAGAACAATCAAGAACATTTTGTTTCATTCATTGAGCAGATATTAATATTGGCTCCTGAATGTGAATAAAGTTTGATGTCTGGCAGTCTATAACATGGCTGAAACCTCCACTACGGTGCCAAAGAAGTACGATTTTGACTTCACCTCCTACCCCACTGCCAGTGTAAGCCTTTCACAAATCATCATTGCAACTGAGCTCTCTAGAGACCGCCATAAGGCGCTAAGAACTGTTGGAGACTAAAGTCTCCAAGTTCTGTTCTTGAGGTTGTCACACCACCTTGTGGCCAAGATGCACATAGCAGATTACTGGTCCAGCACAGACTGCTACAGCGCCAGTAAAAACGATTGCAGTAAAATGATTGCAGCTTAAAACGTGAAACATATGTTCATTATATAATAGGGCTGAATGACAGTAAAATATTAAAATACATGACACTAAAATATATATGGCTATGGTCTAACAATAGTAAAAAGCTAAAATATCTTTAATGCCAAATAAAATAACTGATTGTGTAGTCTTATACTAGTAAACGTGTTTTGCATTTGTGCTGATGTAAGGCTACCAATTCACAGTTGGAAGAATTCAAAGGCTTAAAACAATGAAGAGCTGCATTTGTGGGCAGTGGCAGTTTTAGAAAAATATATGTATAACAAAAAGAGATATTGCAACAAAGAAACTATTAATTAAATTGTACTTTAACTTTAAATTGCATCCGATCAGATTTTACATCTGTAATGCTTAATAATAACACGTTAGAAATGTCTGGTCTGAAAAACTGATGTTGACCATTAATGATAGGGGTCAGTAGATGCAGAGTTCACTTTTTAAAACTCTTCACACAGTTCTCTTTATCTACATGCAGCTCAGCACAACCAGAACACTTGATACACATTTCAGGATCAACTCTTGTACCACAACACTGACAACATTTGTCTCCTAATGAAAAAAAATAACTAGAAAAACACAATTACCTACAAAAAACCCTTAAAACTGGTAGCACTACAATATTGATCACCATTTTGATTTTGATAAACCAAGAATCGACAAAAATTGGCCCTTCTTTTCTGCATGGATTGTGCTACAGTATGTTACAGAAATAAATAAAATGCTGCAATATGCTTCAGTAGGTTTTATTTTCCTAAAATATAGTGATTCCAGTAATGCAGTACAGAACAAATGTGTATATATTCACTATATTCATTCAACAATTTTCAATCACAGAAACCTCATCATTTACACCTCTCATCTGTAAACAAATCATTATTTTACTTCACTTGTGTTACAAAGACATTCACAATAGTAGGAAAGGCTTCTGGTTTTCAGTCTAATAACCATCTGGTCTTCATTTAGGTTTTCCCATTCATGGAAAAATGTCCATCTATCTATCAACATCTATCATCTCTGTGTAGGTAGGTGTCAAAAGTGGGCATCAGTTTTTCATCTTTTCTGTAAAGAAATATTGCTAAACTTCGAGGGTCAGTTCCATTCAGCACAGAGACACATTAGCCACAGAGAGTATGTGGTGGCACTGTATGTAGTTCAATCCATCTACCTGAAGATGGTGTAATAATCTCGGGAAATGGATATATTGACCTACATACTGCCTACATCACATAAATTTTGACCTCTCAAAGCATCTGCACCCAAAAAAAATGAAATGACTGAAACATACATAATATCATTCAAACCCATTACAGCTCTCTCTATCCACTCAGTCTCTGTATGCTTTAAACATATTGTGAGCAGCTTTCTATTGCTGCTATTTTTACTGCTTGTCTCTATTTAGTATCATTGCAAATTGTATACCTTGAGGGTCTGGACTACAGGTTGGACAAAACAAGCAATGCGAGGACATCACATTGGCCTCTGGGAAATGTGATATATATTTTTTACTATTTTCCTGACATTTTACAGACAAAATGACTAACCAATGAATCAAAAAATTAGGAGACGAGGCATCCACCTGTAAGCTATTAAAAACAATGTTTTAAATGGCATGCATTGCCAACAAAAAGCACATTTGTGGTATTGCCACTACTGCCTGAAATTACTTCTAAACAGGAACCAGCTCTCGACTGTCATTCCCAATAGCAGTCCTTTTAATTGATATACTACATGCCCTGACCACTAATTGTCTGGGGTTAAATAACTGCAAGGTATTCAGCCTTTTGGTTTCCTCTAATGTGTCTCTAAATGACAACAGGGAAGATCTGTAAGCAGAGACTTACACCATCGGGATGCGAAACTGGACAGTGTCCGGAGGCTGCTCTTTTCCCGGCCTCACCAGAGTCAGGAACCAGTTGGGTCTGAAGATCCTCAGCTGAGGGTTCCCCAACTGGTAGAGAGGATATCTGAGAATAGGAAAAGAGGCAGACTCTCAAGATCTACAGTATCATTCCCATACATCCTGTTTCATTTCCTACAATCACACTAATAACTGCAAAGACATTATTTTTAAATGATATGTTTGAAAAGAGAGCTGTTTAATGAAAAGCCACAGAATGTGACCACTGTTTGCTATGTGCCATCCAAACCACACAAATCACACTCTGTGCTGTGCCTTGATATGACGCCTGCTCTTCCAGCTGTGTGGAAATATCTGGCTCTTTAGCTGCTTAATTCTCCACTATGTTCACCAGCTGTTTGCTATCTTTGTCTGTCTGCTGCTTGGTGCCGGGCAGGAAGTGTGCAGTGGGTTTATTAGAGCGTTTTCTCTGAAAACAACTGGAGCCTTATGACATCTCTTACAGCTCACTTGAATGTATATGATGTTATGCTTAAAATGTTTTGGTAATCATATGAAAGAGATTCAAAATCTTAAGAAAAAATGGCATTAAGTTTCTTTGAGGGCATCACAAAGGTGCTGGGTCACTCCTGGACAGTGGAGAAATAGCTAAACCTAGCTAAGGATATCTGATGTCTCTACTACAGCACTGAGGGTTGAGGGTTAAAGCCCCCTCTAAGTATATTTTACTGATAAAACGTATGTACTTTTACTTAAATAGGATTTTTATGCAGGACTTTAACTTGTAATGGAGTATTTTTACATTTCTGTATTGGTAGCTTTACTTAAGTAAAAGATCTGAATACTTCTTCCACCACTGTTTATCCCAAAAACTTTAAGATTTTGCAAAAGGGAACAGCCATTGACAACATACATACAGGTTGCAAACGCTTCTGGAAAATCTAATAACACTGAAATCAAACACGACTGAATTTGTTGTGACTGTGTTGCTGTGAAGAACTATGACTTCCCAAACCGTTTTTCATTCATAAACCGCTGCACCGACCTGTTTGTCATGGTAACCTGCACGACACTGCTTGTTAACAGCAGGATGTTTTTAGCATACCTGGCTAATGCTGGCTACAGTCTTGCTGGGTAACGTTAGCGTTATTTGAGAGACACAGTGAGCACATAAATCACAAATTTAAAAAAAAACGCTCCGACAATGTGTAATGTAATGTAAATAAAAACCGTGTGTGCTAATAGCTACATTCAGACATACAGCACATCACAACTGGAAGGACTGAGAGATGCTAACTTTAGCTGGGATGCTAACTGCTAGATGAGGTGATTAACGGAGGTTTAATCGGTAAATGAGTAGCCCTTGCGCTTGTTTACGCCTGAAATAGTAACATTTTTAAAAAATGGCACTTACAGTAGTCTTGTTACTGGCATCGCTGGTACTGCCTGTGGTGAAACATAAGCTGCCAGCTAGTTGTATTTGTAGTCTTTTCAAGGTTGTCAAATGCTACACGTGCAGGGATGTATTTCCGGGAACAATCCCACTGCGCAGGCGCACTGGATTACGTCTATGTCCTTGAAGAGAAGTTACAAGTTTGCAGCTTGGGAATGAATGGTCCCCAAGTTAAAATAAGGACTCAGTGTGCACTGTGTGTATATTATATCTGAGTTTTATTTATCTTAAATCCAGAGAAAATATTGCTTGCTTGCACTACACCAGGTCAAGGAAGTATATGTTAAAAACATGTTTTCCATTTGGAACAGCTGTTATAATCTCCTCCTTGGATAACAACAAATAGAGCTCACATTGTCTTTAAGAATGGGCTTCCATTTTGTGAATGTTATAGCTGCAAGAATTTTCTCAGGGCGCATACAAATGAGACAGCAGCAGAGGGAGACTTCATCCCATTACTCCTCCAGACCCTGTGCCCCAATGTCTGACCTCACATCCACTACAATGTACCCCCAGCGGGGGTAAGAGTGATTGAAGGCCCCCTGAGTGGAACATGAGTCCCTGGCTCAGCTGGTTCAGACCTGGCAGGAAATGGACCACACTGACAGCCCACACTATACCAGGGAGGGAAGTTTCCATCAGTTAAGATGCCATGGAGTGTGTGTGTGTGTGTGTGTGTGTGTGTGTGTGTGTGTGTGTGTGTGTGTGTGTGTGTGTGTGTGTGTGTGTGTGTGTGGAGGGTGCTGGAGGGCAGTTAGGCATTTGATTATTATGCAGTCATAATGTTCACCAGTTGGCACAGGCATTTGTCACACTATATCAGAATGTCCTGTCATCCTGACAATTGACTTGTTTTTTGCCACAAGAAAAAGGAAACCATTTGCGTCATCATTTCATTGGCTGTTTATTTGTTGCTTTGGTCCATCTGACAACTGATATGAAAGTATAGATTCATAAAGGTCAGAACATAGCTATATTGTAATGTTTAGTTTGCACTGCCTGTCACACATAACTTAATTGGATTGTCCAATAAAATAAATTATCAAGTTAAATCGAATCCCATTAACTCCAAAATCCATGTTTTGCAGAGTATTTTATTAGAGTACAAAGTGTAATGTGCAAGGTGTTCCAGTAATATTGTGTTGTCATTTATGCAAGGCAAGTGGTTTGTTGCTGGATGGGCACTGGTTCAAATCCTGGACCAGCCAAAACTCCTGTCCCTTTTTTATCATAATTATTGTCCCTGCTGCAGCTGCTGTGAATGTGCGTACTTGTACTTGAGAGAGTGTTAAGCAGGGTAACATGAGAAAGTAGTGCGTGTCAGTTAGCCTAAACATATACGGTAAAAACATCTAATTTCTAATATTGCAAGTAATTAATGACCTTTCTGAGCTTACTGGGACAACTGAATGTGTTGGCAATCTAGGACACAAAAGAGTGAAGAAACCTTATAGAAATCTAAACTAATAAATCATTAACAATGTAAAGAAATGCACTTAATAAGTGATGAATTTGCTACAGGGTCGGATGTGTGTGTGTTTGTGTGTGTGTGTGTGTGTGTGTGTGTGTGTGTGTGTGTGTGTGATTTCCACATTCTTATGCCCCCTATCTCTCCCTTGGCCTGAACTTGCTGTGGGTGCAGTAGCAGTAGCCGCACTCATTACCTCACTCAGGGTGCCAATGTTTAGCAAGGCTCCAGCCAATGCAGACCAGGCCAGGTCTTGGGGGAGTGGAGGGGGCCAGCAACATGAACCAGTGCAACCTTCAGCCAAAGGTCCGGTCTCACACTCTTGTCCAACTCTGCCATTTATAGACGCGATTCAAGCCTGTTTGTTAATGCACACAGTTGGGATCTTTGATGGAAAACAAAATGTAATTATATTATCTAATTTTACTGGTTGCTTTAATAAGACAAACCTAATTAATGAGGTTTTATTACTTTTCAAATGACCAGGGCAAAACCCTGTGAGAGCTCTGCTGCTCTCACAGGCTTTTTAAAATTTGCTCTTTGTTACTTTTTTTTTTCTTCTTTTGCTTATGGTTCAGTTTTGCAGAAGTCATATTCTTGTGAACGGCTTGGCCACTAAATGGCCTGGCCTTTATAGCTACAGTACTTCATATGTGCCATGTACTCACACACATGCAAGCATGCACACACAAAAAAGCCTCCCACACGCGTGGGCCTATGCAAGCCTGCACACACATGCATGTCATCTATACCCTCCTTAGGTAGTCAGGTACAGTAATTATGAGTTCTGTCATCAATCAGTCATTATTAATTGTTAGTCAGACATTCAGCAATGTCCACAGTATATTTACAACTAAATGAGACTTACACTACTTTGTGTGTGTGTGTGTGTGTGAGAGAGAGAGAGAGAGAGAGAGAGAGAAAGAAAGAGAGAGAGAGAGAGAGAGAGAGAGAGAGAGAGAGAGAGAGAGAGTTAGAGAACTGGAATGAAGGTTCAGGTCTGGGGCAGTGGAAAGTGGGTGTTTGTGCGACAGGACAAAGAGGGAGAAAGTAAGGCAGGAGGAGGGAGTGCTCTAACAGCAGAGGTGGATAGACGGAAACAGTTCGGTCTACAGTGGGATTGTCCCGCCAAGAGCAGGCACTGGGGCCGCATGGAAACTTTCCCCCTTCAGCTCTCAGCAGCCGGGGAGAAGTTGTCGGTATTGAATATCCTAGAGAAGAAAAAAGGGAAACAGTAAATTGAAGATCCAGACGAGAAGATGGAAAAGTTTGTCAGCTGAAGTGAATAGTTTTGCATATAACAGGACCTACTGTTTTACTGTTTCCCTCTGAAGCCACTTAACCATTGCATGAAGAATGGAGCATCCTGATTGTAAATAGTTGGTAAAAAGATTAAGATGCAATAATGACCACTTAGTGACAACTTTTTACATTTACACTTACATACCAACAGTAGTTGCAGCACCTGGCCTGACTGCATATAGAGGGACAGATAAGTGGATGAGAAACAGGAACATGACTAAAAACACAAGCAGCAACAAAATGTGAGAACTTGGAGTCCAGGGCGATTCAGCAGTGGCCTGTCGAAGGCTGATACAGTAGGCTTGAACTACAGTATGTTATGTGTGTTATGTACCGCAGTGAGGGATGAGGAAGAACTGTGTCGAGGGAGTCAATTATCATTTTTGGCAGTAGTTGTTTATAAAACCATTCTCATCCCCTGTTGACAATCTGTAGCAGATGTTTCATAGACTGGAGCCCTCAGTGGCTTGTTATCTATCAGGGGTCATTGAGCAAGTCAGTTGATCCATACTCACATTTTTAGCCACACTAGCAGCGTGGCTACATGGACTGCAAAGTCTGGTCCAGACTGAAATATCTCAACAACAATTGGATAGATTGCCATGAAATTTAGTGCAGACATTCATGGTGCCCAGAGGATGTATCCTAATGACTTTGGGGATCTCCGACTTTTCATTTAGCACAATCATCAGGTCAAAAATTTAATTTGTCCAATACTTTGGTTCATGACCAAATACCTGCAAAAAATAATCACATTCCCATCAGCCTCAGCTGTACTTTGTGCTTAGTGCTAATTAGAAAATATTAGCATTCTAACACACTAAGATGGTGAATATGGTAAACAAAACCTGCAACACACCAGCATGGTAGTATTGTCATTGTGTGCGTGCATGCGGACTTTAGTATTTAGCTCAAAGTTGGGTTCAAGTACAGCCTCACAGAGCTGTTAACATGAGTGCACACTCTTAGTCTTGTTAGATAATTGTGATTGAGATTTCCAAATAGACTCATCAGCACTTGATAAATACAGAGCCATAAATTCAACCTAACTTAATAGAGATCATGCTGATGCTGAGAAAAAGACTAAAAAATCTTAGAAGACCTATTGTGTTAAAACAGTATTACAGGCATGTTTTAAGTATCTACACTTTTGAGAGGAAAACATATTTTCCAAAATATTTGGTCCATGAGATTTGAAGCATCTGAGCGACTGGTGAGAGAGGGTTTAAGATTTCCTCTGCAAGTTGTTTTAATTGCAACTTTGGATTTCTATAGCCTGAATGAAGCAGCAAGTCCACTTGACACACAGAACATAAACCATTAGCCCCTCCACCACACACCTAATTAAATTCTTGCCCCCTTGCCATCAACACTAAATGTGTGGTCAGAGGTAGTGGCCAGTTCAGGTCAGATTCCTCTGTTTTTTCATGTCCCATGTTCACACTCTCGGAGGGCGCGGGTGCATGCCACGCAGCAGTCCTCTGCCTATTAATAGCTGCAAGGGATGGAGTTGGGGGCAATCTGGATGGCGTGTAAATTTAGACCCTCCCCCTTGGATGTTCCGTTGATGTCATAAGCTTGACCTCTGACCCAGGAGCCTGGCTGCCTCAAGGCCCATGCTGAACTTGAATTTCAGGGGTTCGAATGCCGACATGCACACACAAACATACACACACTTATTTATCTATTGCAATTGAACATGCAAACACATGCACTTATAAGATGCAACATCTGAAATAGGTTGAGGCAAAGAGTTATATATATACTGTGCTGTGTATGAATGCATGTGTGTGGGGGGGAGGAGAGGGGGGTATGACTTAAGCCACTTTCAGGGACACAAACCAGACTTAAGACCGGTTGACTGGGGTCAGCTTGTGTAATTGGGGACAAAAGTCGTGTCCTCAATTGATAAAATGCTGATTTTTGGGTCAGTGGTTAGGGTTAGGATTACGATTAGGGATAGAGTAAGTCTCCAGGAAATGAATGTAAGTCTATGTAAATACCCCAAAGTGACCCCAAAAGTGACTTAGGTAAACCTGTGTGTGTGTGTGTGTGTGTGTGTGAGTGCATGCGTGTGTGTGTGTGCATGTGTGTGCGCGCGCCTGCGTGTGTGTGTGTGTGTGTGTGTGTGTGTGTGTGTGTGTGTGTGTGTGTGTGTGTGTGCATGTGTGTGCGCGCGCCTGCGTGTGTGTGTGTGTGTGTGTGTGTGTGTGTGCGTGCGTGTGCGTGTGTCACAGAAGATGCTGAGCAGTCTGTACATTCATTCAGCATGAGAAAGCTCAGACCATCACATGACAACAACTGACACACTAACCGACTGTGAAGCTTCTCTGTCTTTCATACTTAGATAGCACTGTTTGTGCCCTGCAAGAATCAAAGTACATACTGAATCATCTGTCTCACTCCAACCTGAAAATTTGGCACAAAATCATCACAAAGCCACACACAATCAAATGTTGATTTGCAGAGATTTTGAACTCCTCTGCAGTTGGAGTGGGGTGATTAGGTAGAGTGCTCACACAGGTTCCCACAGCCTTATCCAGTGTCCTTGCCTCTGCCAGAGTTATGTGATGGATCGGGGGGGGCTGACATGCATAAACGGGGAGAGGGGCAACCGATCTTCAAGGTATGTCAGCCGACACCCTTAGAATATCTGGTGCACTGCACTGTGGAAGACCTTAACCTACAAACATAACAACATTGTCAAAGCCATGATTCCTTCTGTCTTATTTTTGGGTCCAATATAGTTGCTGTTGGATACCAATAGAGCCATGACCATGTTACAGTAAGAACTGTGTTGAAATAAATGGATAGTGACACTGAATCAAAATGAGTGAACAGGAGCAGTGTACAGTTTAGGTTTCAGAAAGTTATGACAAAGGAAACGCTTCTGTGAGAGCTAAGAGTTGAGCATTAGTTTGAATTGTACATCCACATACTGCACAAACACATTGACTCAGCACACATATTTATTGTCGGTGTGTGTCAAACAGTAGCTCAGCTATACTATGTTGACATTATAACTCCAGACACAATGGATGTTGACAGTCCAAATGCCAACAAATGCCACCTTCAACCAATCACACCTCCACCCGCTCCGCTTGAGGCGCTCATAAACAACATTCCTGCCCATGGATGTCTTTTGCACACCACATGAGCAACACAGCAAAACTTGCACACAATCTATAATGCATTTTCATATTTCACAAAACACCCTGAATCCACTGCAGATTAAGCGCATGTACTTAAAATAGTAAAACTAAATGTTTGGGCTCTACACAAATACAATAAAAACAATAAACAAGAACACAAGACTAAGATGGAAAATGTGTCTGTCGGTAATGAAATTTAGGATACTGTATGCCCTGTGTGTATGGGGGGGGGGGGGGACTAAAGTAATGCTTTACATCAAAGCTACTCTACCTCACTTCCAATGTATTGCAACGCTGTTTTTTTTGTTTGTTTTTTTTAAATTAGGATAAAACAAACCCTCATTATTTGCATATCAAGATGTCCTGAAAAATCAAAAACTGAGTCTCAGTCTTTCAATGCTGGTGAGAAAATGTTTTTGGTGCTTCCGTCAGAATTTTTTAGAATCCAGTGTCCCAACTTGTAAAAAGCAGAATAAAAAGAAAAAGCACTAGTTGCAAGAAAATAACTCTACAAAAAGCCCATCTGTATTTGAGAGAAGATTTTCAGCTATTTCAGCTAAAATTGGATCAGACCCGAATGGGTGGATGTTGTTTGGAAAGTTGACCACCAAGTAATGTGTCATTCATTCAATCCATTGGTCTATTTTAGTGTCTTATGACATGTAATACCTCCATAAAGAACAAATGCTTGGTTGGCAATTGGGCACGTGGATTTTTTCTTTTTCATATGTAGCTTTTGAATGGATTATTCTGGACATTGATACACAAATGAACTTGATATGAGATGACAAATTAGTATGTATTATAAATCTTGGGGATGTGGTGGAATATATGTAATTTATAATGATAAATATTACACAATAGATTTCAGTGCATAGGTACAGTTAGTAAAATGATAATAATATGTAATATACAGTAGGTTATGGTGAACTTCAGAGCATTGCCTTTGGGGCATCAGCAGGTATGTTTGCTGGATGGTGGTTGTTCATCTTGCTTTATAAATGAAGCAAAACTGTCCAAACAAACGATCCAAAGCCAGTTTAAGCTTTACATAAAACATACATACATAGATCCAATATGATTTGTCACCAAATCAAATGTTCAAACTAAATTAATTCCGTCTAAGTCCTTGAACAAGTGGAAGCATTAATTCATTACTGAAAATATATCCTTAACCTCTTGGTCAATTTGATTTAAGAGCCTATTCGTTGCAGCCAATTAAACTACTAAATGCAAACGCACATAGCATATAAAGACAGCACTGGTCCTAAATATGCCTCTGGTAAGATGTTTTTACTTGTCGATTTCAGGCATCAGTCTTTGCTCTCCATGAAAACGTGAAACGCCTCAAGATCAAATTTGGATAAAGCATGGCAAGTGCCCCGACCTTGCCATTCCCAATTTGACGCCTCTGACCGTCGACCAAACCTCCGGCTGACAAGTCTCCACAGTCTTTACGCACGGAGAGCGCACGGAGAGTTTGCGAGCACGCATGGGGATCCCTCCCTTCCAGGCTGTCCGTGGCCTCTTCGCCCCGGCGGGCAGCTCTAAGACTTTGCCAAACCCTCCCGATCCCCCATTTCCCTCTCTCTACCTTACATCTGAAGAAACAGCCCGGCGTTACGTCAGAAAGTGCAGGGCAAGCAAGACAGCGTCTTAGGAGCTATTCGTAGGCATTGCTGCCAAACCCGGCTTGGGACTGCTCACGAGCTTACTGCAGCCAATGCAATTTACAAATTCAACTCTTTTAAAAGAGCAGCAGTATGTGGTAAGTCAATTATTCATTCATACTGTTTTATTTCCCCGCTGTGATTTTTTTGTTCTCACAGCTTTCTTCACATGACAGGTATCTGTTGCTGGCACAATTGCGCAAAAAAATCCCAACAGTATAAACGGTGTAAAGATAAAGAGTACGCTGGTTTACCTTGTAGCCTCACTGAAAACACCATGACATGATGAAGCAACAGAGATTTTTGACGCACAGAGATTTCTGCAGCATTTTTTGAGTTTGATTCTTTGCTGATCTCAAAAACAACATGCCCCACGCTCGAAATAGGAACCCTAGCCCCATCCCAGAGGTAACATGGGACACGGGATTGAAGGAGATGAACGAGACCTGGAAAGGAGCTATAGCTTGTCTCGGGGTGGCCGTCTTTTTTGTAATGACCATCGGAATCATATACTGGCAAGTTGTGGATCAGCCTAACAAAAACTGGATCCTCAGGGGGACTTTTAGCGGACTGATCTGGGAGAGAAGAACCCACTCCTTGGTCATACAGACCTTGACGGAGGACAACACCTATGTGGAAATTGACGTCGGGAATGTGGGGAACCCCGACATTGAGGTTCCCTTCGTGAGGAACCTGTGCTGGCTGAATAAAACGGAGTTCTGCTATACGTGGGACTCGGTGGCCGAGGTGAAGATCTCGCTGGAGGTGAATGAAGAGACGGAGACGGAGTGCTACAGTATGACTTGGACGCCGGTGCACTGTCATGTGGAGTTGAAGGTAAGGTTTCTGTCAGTGTGCACTCTATAACCAGCTCTCACTGCACTAAACACAGTCAGAGCCTTAAGAATATGACGCTTTTACGCAACATGTAACATTTAAAAGGGGCCTATTCGCTTTTAAAATCTGCCAACATAATATCAAGCGTTTTGCTCATATAAATCAGTATACAAGACGTTGTGTTGGTCAAGCATTTGCTTATATGTATATATATATATATATATACAGGTGATCACCCAAGATTTACCTGATTTCAAAACCTGTTTATATAAAATTAAGCCACAAGATACTCTTTAAAAAGAGTGGAATTATCCTTTTCAACTGGAATTAAATAAATGGTTTTAATTCTTTTTATTTTATTTTAATTTTATTTTTATTTTTTTGCATTCAGTGCCAATTATTTGGCTTATACGAATCTGATTTTTTAAATCTGCAATATATAGGCCTATACTAACATTTTCGTGATTTTGCTGATTTGAATTGGAATTTTTGAAATTGTGATATTCGATTAAATTGAAGGCTATGAAGCAAAACACAACCATGACGCTTGAGTAGCTCATTTATACTGACATGATGCTCCAGACAAAAAAAAAGTCCTCTCACTTTTCTCAGTCCTCCATGTAGCTGCTCTGAGTGGAATATATTTGGTGTTAAAACTGCTTCGTCACAGTTGTTGTGCTTTTTTTTTTTTTTTTTACATGCACGGTACTTACTGTACTTTCCCCGCCAGCTTAATTATCAAAGGCATTTAACTATTTGGATGTTTGGGGAGGTTAATCTGTCCCCACTGGAACATTCCTCGCCATAACTCCCTGTCATGTGGTGCGACTGGACACAGAAAATCTTTCCAAACTAAAGTCGCATTTATTTTTATAATTTACAAAATCCGGCTCAGTGCCTCTCAGGTGACCACTTGGCATCCGTTTTGAAAACTCTTTAACAGAGCCTAGATTTGCTGACAGGAAATAAATGAGCTTCTGGTTTTGTCCCTCATGCGTAAAGACGCTTTGAGGGCAGACAAGCTTTCTAAATCACTCTCTGAGACAGTCTCATGTGTCACCTATCACATTCAATATTAGATCTATCCATACTCTTAGACATCAGGTGCATAATGTGACAGCACTCTCACGTTACACCTATAAATGAAATATATACTCATCATTTACTTTTAAGTGTGCTTAAAGTATAGGAGTGCTCTTATGAACTTCATCAATCATTCGCTAAATGTTGGATGAGTGTTTGAAGGTGTGGGATGAAAAACAAGAAATTAAACTTTTCCTCTTCCCTCTACTGTCTAATGTGGCTCTTTTAATTCTCAACTCCTCAACTCTCCACTGGAGTCTCCTCAGCATCGATTTAACATTTAGTTGCTGTGTCAGTTTCTGTCTTTATGTAAACCTTTTTGTACCTCTGTCCTGTCTTTATGTGTCTTTCTGTGTGTCCGTGCATACGCGTGTGTGTCCGTTCAGGACTGTTTCTCCATGACCAACGTGTCCTGGTACGGTGGCGCCAGTGTCCGGGGTCAGACCTGGCCTATCAACGACCAGAACGCCACCATGCAGCCCTTCATTGTCAGTGATCTGAAGGACAATCCCTCTGGCTTTGGCTCGGCTCTGGAACGCTACTTCCTGGGCTCATCAGGTAAGAGGTCATTGTTGGGATCAATCAGTTCAAATGACTATTAGTAGAAATGATCTCATTAGCAAAAGTGGGGGTCATAGTTCTTCTTTACACCTAGGTCTGATACAACAAAGAAGACCTTTTCAAGTCTTTAAAATGACACAGGGTCAGCTGTTTTTCCACAGCTGCCATCAGTGCAGAGTTTGCACCAAGAGCTCGGGAAATCTGACCCCACAACAGCGGGGTGTACGAAGTGTGGCGTGAATCCCAGGGCGTGAGGGAAGCCCTGTGGATGTTGTGTTTTCTTATCCCCCTCCCTCACGATGCGCTTGTTTGTTTGTGTTTGAGTGCAGAAAAATGGTCCAACTGCCTGCAAAAACCAGCACCTCCAAAACACACACCACTGGATAGGAAACTGGCCCACAAATAGACTGAAACACGATACAGTCTGCAGCATCTCGCTTTATTAATTTAGAGATTAGACTACAAAGGGAAGCAAACCACCTTTAGCATCTTAAATTAACTCTTAGGGATACCGGGGTAATTGCCTTTTGTTTCTATTAAAAGGGCAGGTTGGATGAAGGCCCTGCTGACTCTTATAACTCACCCGGTTATTTTGGGGGTGTTAGATTTTATCCTGGGGGCAAAAGGGGGAGGCAGGGACCACTGGCGGATGTGAATGGTTAATGTGACTGATGAGGAACGTGTGGTGTGTGTGTTGTGTGTGTGTGTGTACATGTGGTGTAGCATTAACATCAGGGACTTTGGGCTCTCAAGCTGAGTTTGTGTGGTGTTTGATTACTGAGCTGCTGTTTAAACAAACCAATCTTTGCTCCCGAATGATTTTAGTATAAATATAACATTATCATTATAATCATGCACATTATAACATGTACTTTTTAGGCGTACACTGAATGTTTCTGTTTGTCGGTGTCTTAAGGAGTCCTCTGCATGTGTGTGTGCATGTGTGTGTGCGTGTTTAATGAGTAGCTGAGTAGTGCTGACCAGCTTTCCAGGCAGTTGATTAAGTCAACCAATGAGGTGATACAATCAATCATCCGTTATGACCTCACTGATTGTTCGTACTAGCCTCACACATTTTCACTCACACACCGACAGAAACAAATGCACATGCATGTACACACATACACATTTCGGGATGTTATGTAACACAGTGGCAGGCTTAACAAGGGGGTCACATGCCTTAATTCCCTTTTCCACCTTGTGAGAGGACGGCAGTAATTATCAGGACTGTATAACCCTTTGTTTCTCTCTTTAGCTTTGCAGAGAGAAAAAAAGCACACACAGATGAGATGAGATCCTGATGAGAACACCTGTTTGAATGTTGCCAAGTAACCACTCGCAGACACATACTGTACATAGCCCCAAACATAGAAAACTTATGCTCAGCAATGACAGCGATGCCTATTGGAGCATTAAAGGTATATTTAACACGATATCTTGTTTTCAAGTTCAAGGATGTTTCTTTTTTGGTTCTTAGATCTACATCATGTGCACATTTGGCCTCACAGCGGCCTTTCCTATGCGCAGCGTCGGAAGAAATTATTATTGTTAAATGATTTTCAGACGTGTAGTATGTGTCATTCTTTCTTCATGCATACATCTCATGAGTTAAAAATTAAAGAGACCAGTAATCAGATTTGGCCAATGTGTCAAGAATATTTAATTTATTGGAACATTTCACATCCGAAGTTCATTCACTGAGTCAAGGTGCACAAGTCAGATAACATGACACTCTCAAGCTCTAAAACTCTCAAACCCTGAAGCTATGTTTCTGACTCATTTTCCAACAATGCAATTGCACTGATTTATGTTAAGTACTGAGACTCTGTCCTATATGTATATCACATCGCTAACAAGGGATGTAACAGTCAGACCTGTTGGTGTTTTGGTGATTTGCTATGTGTCCAGGTGTAAGGATGGACATAAATTTAGAAAGTGTCATAGGCAACTCAATTATGCGCTGCTGTTTTGGTGTTAAGACTGACACCAAAATTGACTTTAACTGCATGTCTGTGCACCTTTTATACTCAAACAAACCGCTTTTATATATGTAACTGTATTAGTGTATGTTTCTTATTCATTATGCATTCTTACACCAAAAGAACAGCAGAACAGCGAGAATACACTTTACACATCTGTTCTGGCAATAATGCCAGTATGGCAGAGTAATAACATCTCTCTCCTTACTGGTATCAGTCATCCATAACAAATTGCATGCTTAAAGAGGGCCGTACCTTAAGTCTATTGATTCTCTTGTATGTGTTCCATCTGCAGTCTCTAATTTGTGTGATGTGCATTGCAATTTTGCATGTCAGAGCCACTTGTTACTTTGTTCATAAATCATTGATGAAGGCTTGTACAACCAGCACCAGGCTACTGCAAAATAACCACACAAGCATCTGTGCTCTTGGCCGGCTGGTTGGTTATGGTTCATTATTATCATAACTTTCTCAGTTTATGCACTAAAATATATCAGGGTTGTTTGAGACTGACAGCCTGGAAATATTGCTCATAGACTTTCATGAAAAGCTGAAACACTTAACATCAGAAAACAACCTGTGGACCTCTCAGGAGCTGCGTTTGTCATATCCTTCTTTCCAAAAGGTCTGACAGAAATAGTACCTATTTTAGATTGCACAAGATGACTGTGGCTGTGATAAACAGCATGATGTGATAGAGTCATAACTGTATTATTGTTGCTGTTAATAGTGGTGGGGCAGGAAATAATTATAGCAGCTGTTATAGAGGGAAAAAACTCCGCAGTTATGTGTGGGTAGTAAACAGGACCATAATGGGAAGTGAGTTTATGCTTCTGCTTATGAAAGTGTGTTTATGATTTCTTCTAACGTTTGGCAGCAAAACATTAACATTCTAACTGAATCTAATTGAAAGCAGCACTAAAAATCACTTACAGTTTGCAAAAATAAAGACAACATACAAAGCAATGATCCAAATATATCCATACGTTTTTTTTTATTATAGTCTCAATTTTATTTGTAAATGCAAATGTTTTTGTGTTAATTGTTCGACCAGTAAAACTGAACAGAAAGCACATTGTCTGGCTTTTCAATATGCCTAGAAAGCTCATTTCAACTTCAAATATTCATCATGTGTGGGACGACACTGCTTTTAAAGGAAAAGAGAGGAGCTGATTGATCATGTTTGATACCGGCCCCTAACAAACCCACTGTTACAGTATGATTATGATATAATTATTTTAACCAAGTACTTTGCACCTCTATGAATGACAATAAGGCCCAAAAATATAAGGCATACAGTTTTAGTGTAATGACTTCATAAAGGAAAACAGGTATTCTTCTTCTTCTGTGCTAAGTTTCAGTTGGGTGCTCTGTTTTAAAAAAGAAAACAGCAGTATTCTTGTTTTCCCCAAAACAGATCCAGCAAAGGCAGCAG
Organism: Thunnus thynnus; assembly: GCF_963924715.1. NCBI lineage: Eukaryota > Metazoa > Chordata > Actinopteri > Scombriformes > Scombridae > Thunnus > Thunnus thynnus. The sequence continues at coordinate 12,251,452 of NC_089521.1, forward strand.
TCCAGTGGTAATAAAAAAGTAAAAGAGTCACCACATGTCTTGGTCATTCTGGTGAATTTTATTTATAACTGACAAATTTGCTGACGCATTTCGGCATGAAGCCTTCATCAGAATTCTGATGTTGCCTCTTTTTCCTTAATCTGCTTTGAAGAAAACAAACATACTGCAGTTTCTAGTGTGATATCAGGCCTTACAGCTATGTGAACTCATTGACCACTAGCAGCATTTCTGTTGAGCAGTTCTGTTGAGCAGTTCTGTTGAAGCGTTGTGTGTGCGTGAGACCTGTCTTCATTGATTCTAGTTAGTCATAGGAACATATTGTAAATGTGGTTGGGAATATGGAGCTGTGACTGACATTACCAACTTAAAAGGACTCCTGGGAACGGTTAAAGAGCAAGACAGACATACTGAAACATAGAGCAACAGACCAAAATAACGACTGCACGCTGCACTACTATAGTCAATATCAAACTGAGTGAAACTGAGAACAAAGAGTTGCAAAGTAAAGAAGAGGTAGAAGAGTAAAAGCAGAGACACAGGAGAGAAGATATGCAACAGAGCAGGAGAGTGACATTTGAGAGTGTTGCCAACTGTAGGAACTAGTCATGGCCCCACCTGTCTTTATCCATACAAAAACAACTGGGCTACCAAGAACAGATTAGATATCACTGAAACCACATCATGCATTAAAAACATAAGAAGAGACTCTGTGGGAGACATTTTCCAAAAGCTTTAGGGGCTTATTCTTACATTTCCTCTGTAATGTAGGTCCCGAAGATGCAATTTACACACAGCTTTAGTAACCAAATGGAAGCAGAAATAGTGCTTTATAGCTATACTTTGGAAATTCATTACCGCACACAGTCAAATCACCATGACAGAAATTAGTTGCTGTCTTAAAATAATAAACTGAGGATGCATCAACACTTGTCTTTGTTAATTCACACAGATGCCATTATTATTCTTCCATCCTTCTATCCAGGGCCAATATCTACAATAGAGTTTTCCTGCATCAAATAAAGATATAAAGAAATTAATAATTTTACACATACAGTATATAGATCTACTTTTTTATTTATATGTCACAGCTACAATCCATTTATTTTTTATTCATTTCAATTCACCAAACATTAAGCTACATTAAAAAAGAAAGGCTGTTGTTTAGTAGCATTATCTATCTAGAGCTAGGTTTGGCTATTAGATAATGTAAGTCCCTCCATGAATACAGCTTTTTTCAGGCTGAATATTTGTAACACGGCTGTCAGTTTTTTTAATCCTGCAGATGGTTTATATGCAGTTTTAAAAACTTCATTAGCTAATTGATGGTTAATGACATGTCAAAGCCGATAGCCACACCAACATTTCAGCCACATCTTTGTCATTATTACAGTCCCAGATACTGACTTTATTTATTTGAATGCTTATATTAGATTCTGACATCCTATTTGGCACACAATACGCAGCATATTTGCCAGGATTTGTTTTTTACCCTCAAATGTAGTTTAACAAATTTTTCCATTCTCTTCTGTTTTTTATATTAGCATTATTTAGACTCAAAGGGCCTCATTCTTCCATTGTCTGCATGCAGATCCTGTAGTCCTACGTCATAACTTGGCTCTCATCAAAGTTTCCCCAACTCATCATGACAAATAAGGGCTTGGAAAGATTTGTTTTCACAGCAGGCTGTTGTAATAAGTGAGAGTGTGATAGCTATAATTTTGACATTACCTACTTTCTTCACTCAGTTTGGAACCAATAAAAGTAATTTATCTGCTGTCTCCTCATATGTGGCTTTTTTCCATGCTAGCCTTTACAAAGTGAGCATCAGAGATTAGAATCAGAAATTAATTCTGTAAGACACACATGGCTTGACAGCAACTCTCTGAGATATTCGCTGAAACACACACACACACACACACACACACACACACACACACACACACACAGCAAGAGAGAGATACTGTATATACACACACATATACACATTATCTATCTTCTTGTCTGTATGTCTCTGGTCTCTCCATCTTTCATTTTAGCGTAATTTTTCTCCCACCCATTTTTCTTTATTTCTATCTGTGACTTAATCTTTCCATGTGGGATCCAAAGAAATGATGCTTTATTGCTCTTTCTCATTTGTTGTTTGGTCTCTCGGTAGGAACCAGCCAAGTACAACAGACAGATAAAAGTTATGTAACCATCTTGGACTTTGATTTGCTCTTTCAGATAATGATACTTAATCAGTTTTATTTGATACAAGTCTTATGAGTCTTATAATGACAAAGATGGGAACAATAAGCCAAAAGCGCACTGTGTTTCCATTATGGTCCTGGTCATGGTGAGTAATGGCAATGGAAACAAGATAACCACAAAAGAAAAAATAATAGTAAAAATTTGATTTAAAAAAAATGGGTTTTTTTGTTTGTTTCTGGAAGCCAGATTTTTACTTTTCTCCTCAAGCTGCTTGGTTTTGCTGTGGCTATTTAACATCAATAGATTCACATGTAATTTTTTCACACGCAAACTCTTCTTGACATACATGATGTTCCCATCCTATGGGAGCTTTCCAACCAAGACCCAACATGTTTACTGTCTAGGCCTTTTAAATGCACAGGTACATAATTTTGACATTAAACCATCACTTTCTCTGTCCTAAAATCTGATAAAGAGTTGCTGAAACAAGGTTTAGTACTAAATAACAGACAACATATAGGAAATGATCAAAGCTTTTTGTAGCTATGCTCTTTTTTATTTTTAATAGCATCTTTTAGGGTATAGCTTGAGTATTTTCTTGTCTGTATGTTAAGCCAAGATCACTAAGTCATACATATACAGAAATAAATAATAACAATGTAAACAAGCTGCTCAAAACAGGCTTCAGTAACTCAATAGGTCACCGGGAGGTCCTCAGGCAGCTGCCCCGAAACCTTGAGTAAGAGGTGAAACACTTCAAGAATGACTTGCTTAGCCAACTGAAGCTTTGTTAAAAGCTAGATGTCATCTCCTGTATGAGAGGGCTACTGTATGAAAATCATCCCACAAAATGTTCCACAGTCAATCTCCTAGCAAATACTTTCCATCAAGAACAAGCAAGAGTAAGTGAATAGAGACTTTTCTAAATCCAGATTGGACTACATACAACAGCTTCTCTCCACTGATGTACCTGTATGTTTCAGCTCATTCATAACCTTCTCTAGAAACAAAGTGACAATACATAACTAGTCTGTGGTTGTCCAGGTCTGTTCTGTTACCTTTCTTAAACACTGAGCTTTTTAATTAAACCAAAATCTTGCATCTTGTCATCTTACTTTATTAGCTGAGACATCAAAGGGATCTTCCTGTCTGATCTATCAATTATCGTGAGTACATGTTTTATATTTGTGATATTTGTACAATACAGATTGTCTAACACTTGAAACATTAAAACTGATCAATGATAGGAATAGAGCAGAGAAAGTTTCTTTAGTGTTTCATTATTTTTTCAATAAGTGGGATTGGAAATTTACTACTATGGCAAGATCCCAGTTTTGTGGCCATCAATTTCTTGAGGTTGGGCAAAGAAACTAAGTTTCCATTGTTAAGAAAATACATGCCTGAACACACACACACACTTGCTCACATACGTGCGCACACACAGTTAGTATTTGAATACACATTTTTATAACCCCAGACAGGTCTGTAAGCGTGCGCAGGTGTCATAAATAACAGTGTAAATATGACAGGTAAAAGAGTGCAGTCCATCTGGTCCGCAGCAGCAGGGAGTCAGGCGGCAGCGATTTCCTTCGGTTTGAGCCACTCTCTGAGGGCCTAGACGCCACATTAAAACCTTCCTGACCCCTCAGAAGCTGCATGGGGTCACCTCTGCTTCCACCTCAGCTCAGACGGAGCGAGAGGAAGCGCAGAGTCTTTATGGTCCTATAAGTCCCACTATGTTTTTCTTGGAAGTCTACAGTTTCCCATTAAAGAAAGTGTGTGTATGTCTGTGTGTGCGTGTGTGTTTTTACGTGTGTGCAAATCTACATATGTTCACGTGTGTCAAGAGACAACCTTGATTTGTGTGTTCGCTCAACAGCTGTAAAACTGAGGCATGTGTGTGTCAAATCATTGAAATCTGCCCAATAAACTTCATTCACTTTTACCTTTGCCTACCTGATGCTTTGAAGGTGAGTGGATACGCTCAGTCAGGCGTATAATTTTCTTTTGAGAGCTAGTGGAAAATATTCAGGAGAAGCTTGGAGTGTTTAAGGAATTGTTCTAAAAATAGGGTCCTCCTTGCTTCCCCTTTAACTCATGGGCACCCCACCTTGGCTGTAACTCAAGGCTTCAAACCTGCTTCACTTTCTTTAAATAACTCTTATTGATTCCTACTCCTGTCTGCAATATGCATCTAAGGGTACTATTCAGTCAAAGATGTGTGTCTACATCGTATAGAGCACTGAGCTTATATAACCAGGGTTAGAAGTTCATTTTTGAGCAGGAGTTCCCCCAAACTAAAAACACGCACCAGTACATGCAAAATGCTTTGAGTAGAAGTATATAAAGATATAAGACAGGATTGAGTGTATTTAACTTGCATGTTTGGTCAAAGAGGGAATAAAGGTGCAGCCTTTTTTGACCAGATCATCCAATTTCCTTGAGGCCCTGCCATATCATTTCCCATAAAAATTAAACATGACTCAAGAAGTCATGCTTCCAAATCTAAACTCCACTTTCCAGCCCATGTGCACTTTGGTAAAACACATTGTTTGTAGCCCGCTGTATCTGCACATCATTTGACAAGGCTTCTTGGTGTCTGGTGTACTCTGGTGGCCTCTATTTCCACTGCCTGCATTCCACCTCCATCCTCCCATAAAGCTATCTACCGAAAACTAACATTTTCTACACTGCCCCTCTTTTTTACTTCACTGTACATGTGCAGCGTTGACATACGCAGTTTCACAACACCTTTGCCTCGTTAAAAATTGTTTTATCGTTTTTTATTTCTGGCAGTTTAAATATACCACGGTTTTTCTTAGAAAAAAATCTACATTTATCTGCCATTTATGAATATGTAACAAGCAGTTGGGTGGTGACCTAATACCTTGTGAGAGGCAGCTGAGGTGTTACCAGTATCTCTTTGACATTATCCGTTGCAAACACGTGAGAATTACCCTGAGGTTGAAGGCTCTTCACTAAGCTTTATGCAGTACTTGAATACTGATCTCCCAAACTATTAATCTGATTATAAACTGGTACATGAGTATCCTGCCCACTCCTGGTCTCTGCCTGCATGAGAACAGTAAACCCATTGAAACTGGAGAGGGTGACTGAAGTAAGCCAAGCTCTCAGCCTGGGTTCTCAGACTGTCTGCCTGCTTTGGAGAGACCTAATCTGTTCATTGATCAACTCCAAATCCCAAATCCTAGTTTGGCTGCTTTCGAGCAGATTACACAAAACTCGGGTGAGGGACGGGGTCCCAGAAGGCTCAGACTGATACTAGCTGGGTTCTGCTGACCTGAGATGGAGAAGACCTGCAGAGCAGAGCAGAGCGGAAAGGAAGTTAGTGAAAAGTGGTCGGAGGGGAGGGAGAAGGTGGGAGTCAGGACGGGTGAGAAGTGGTGAGGGTAGGGGTTGGGGGTAACCTGAGAGGGAAGAGGCATTCCTTGCAGGGCAGCTACATCTGCGGACACAATTATCTGCTTCGCATAATCTTATCATTTCACACGGCCTCTAAAAAGGCCGTATACAGTAGGACAGAAAATAAGGCAAAAATCTCCCTTGCTGGAGATTATTGTAAGGCTGAAGTTGACTAATTTAATCACTGGTGTTCTTCTTAGTTCTGCCTCCTTGCTGTTTTTGTCACAGAGAATAGAGAGATAATGGTTGGAAAGATATAAAACAGATACGTCACACTGATTGGCCTGATTCAATGCTCTGGAAAAAAACAATGATTAAAAAACGATTAATCTTCACTATCAATGTAACTTTAAACATATATCCGGACTACTTAACTCTTCTTTCAGTGTAACCTGCCTCCATAGAAGTTGCCAGCAGTCCCAGGGTAAATTCATCCAACCGCATACTGCTATATCTCATGCTAGGGAGTGTTTTTCTCACATCTGAGTGGGGTAATATCAGCTGACGCAGCCTCTACACTCTACCACCCACAACACTCAATCCGTCACACATCCAAGTTGCAATAACACTCTTGCACTATGTCATATAAGAGGAATCTGCAATGGACTGTCTCACACAATTTTGCTTCACACTAAAGTCAACATTATACTTACATTAAGGGGCAAAGTAACCATTTATGCTGTTGTTTCAGTGTTGAAATAATGGAGTGACTGCGCTGCATATGCTAAAATTTTACATTATGTGTTTATAGTGTGATGTAATAAATGTCTGTACCCTCTCCTTTTCTGCCTCACATCAATGCAGGTGTTGCAGTGCTGGTATCTCCTGATATCCCCCTGCAGCTGGGAGTGGACAGCAGACAGCAATTCTGCCTGCAGTCACTGCCTAGTATGGAGCGTCTCCCTCTACAGTACTCAGTGTGTGTGGCCCACAACGTGAAAGCCGCGCACCAGGAAGCAGTGAAACAGCTCTCACAGCACAGCAGGGAGCTGCCTAACATGAAGGCACTGTGGTTAGTTCAGTTTAGATTAGTGGGGATGAGAATTTCCTCATTTCTTTGCCAGACAATGGTGTATCTGTGAGCACTGACTGAAACTTTGTGGGTATTTAGGGAGTCATAATCTAATCTACATCCGAATTTAGATCAGAAGGACCTGCATGATCCTACTTTGTGTCCTATAGGTTGCCGTTTTGGAAGCTGCTCACCAATGTGGATTCAGGGCCGAAGGTGGAGAGGGAGCTGAGGACCTTCTCTAATCGTCTGAGGAGACACCATTTGGGGGAGGGAGTCATCAGCCTCAATGAACATTCCACCAACCTCCTCTCTGATATGGTACGTGCTGTACCGCAGTGTATGTCTCTACCTCCAGCCTTGAAATCTGAAGGCACAAAAAATCTCACTGGTTGAGTTAAACCTCAAAGAAACAGAGCCAAAGAATTGTAGTTTTACCTTACATTGAAGCCCAGTGAAGATGGCTGTAAGGTAGCGAATAATATGAAGCTTAGTGCTCATCCATCTAAGTGAAAAAATAACTATAACTTATTGCTATGAACTGTATCTAGGTGATATACGCTGAATGAAACCAATAAGAAATTCAAGTCAACAAAACAAAGACAGAACAATCTTTCACTTACTTCCTAATGGATTTATAATGATATCTACTGAGTAGAAGGACAAAAAGAAATCTAAATAAACAACCAGAGATTTTTGAACAGTAGCCCTCCACATCACTAATCACAAAAACTGTCTCACTCCCTAAAAGAAATCCTGTTGGTTTACACTTTTCAATTTTCCTTTATGTGTTTTCAGTAGGAAATACACAAGAACAAAATAAGATGTCACTTCATGGGGCCTTTCTTACTTTTCATCTATATTTTGAGACCAAATATTTTCATTTTTTTACTCAGATTTGTTATTTATCTTGCCATTTGAAGAGCAGTGATTCTTGGGCTCTGGTCATGCAAGTTTGTACCTCCAGAGATGCCAGTTCCCCAAGAAATGTTTGTATCAAGTGTCAATGTTTAACTTTCTATTACACCTTTGGAACATCTGAAACCAAATATTAGACTATACAGAAACATTCACTACACATATACCTCAGCACAGAGGTCTGCTGCCACGCATATCTCTTTTGGTACAAGTGCTCTTTTTTTCATCTTCCCCCTCTTTCTGCCAATTCTTGTATCGTGTAGCTGTAGACTCTCGTAATCCTTCTCTTCAACCATCTGGGCTGTGAGGCTGGTGAGGGTTCATTGGGCAGAGGCTCAAAAACCGGTCAGGGATTGGGATGAAAGAGTTTCCTTAAGTGGATCTCCAGAGCACTGGAGACAGGCGGAGAATGAAGTAGGGAGGACAAGTTCACCAAAATGTCACAATGTAGGAAAAAAATGGTTTAGGGTTTTGCTTTCATGTTGAAAAAAGCCCACCACACTACCTGTGTCTTGCTCACCTAATGCATTATGATTGAGTTTTGTTTTGGTGTAGGTGTGTCATCACCTAAAAAAATTATTATCGTAATAGAAAAATGGACAGGAGACATTTGTCTCTTCGTTGCCATGCCGGTGCTTTCTGTTATTGTTTCTCATCTATCCAAGTACTTTCCTTGAATGTTGTTTGGCACCCCCAGGAAACAAGACCACCAGGACCACTGTCAAGTGTTGTTAAGTCAATACTTGATGATATTCCATTACAAAATAAATATAGCTAAGAGAAGTCAAACAGAGTTTCCTAACAGATCTCAGGTTGCTCTGAGTGTGGTAACTGTGGGATGGTGAAGAATTGGATGTATTGAGGTTTGAATGGATCTCAGCCAAGACTAACTCGAGCAGGTGATGCTGATACCATCTAGATGCTGTGATCTGACCTGGACCATGCAACAGAAGAGGAGGCAGAGGAGTTTCACAAAATATATATCCATCTGAGAAGTTGACTTCAGCCATCTCACTGTATACACTTAAGAATATGTTTCCATTCTGAGTTCAGAAGGTGTAAAATGAGAAAAAGAGGGGTGGGAAATGGGAGGCATAACACATGTCAGCTGATGGATGCCATTTGGTGAACAAGAGTTTCCTTTACCCACAATCTCAAGTTTTTCTGGTACATCAAAAATATTTAACACCAGTTTTGTTGGCTCTACATCACCCGGTTCCCCCCCAATAACGAATCAGCCAAGCGTACAGTGCTGCATGGAAACTTATGGAGCTCAAAGTTGTCCATGAAGTGTGCGGCTCTACAGAAGTGTGACTGGCAACAATGATCCTCTTTAAAAAACTAGGCTTCTATTTCACTCCAGTTTTACAAGTATTCATAAATTATCAGTCATGCTATTACCTTTCTTTTCCAGTTTCCATATTAGTTTCATGAAACAAAGTCATAATTTGGAACAGCTTGCTGGCATTGGAAATTTGGGTTATTAATAAGTTTCTAAACATATTACTTACACTGTTTAATTCAGGGTTTTTTTTTAGCAAACCACGGTTAAGATTATTCTAGCATGGAGGCAATTATGTTGGAATTCATGTGTACATTCAAATTCAGAGAAAAAGCAGAACAAAGTGAAAGATCAGAAAAGAAATTACATAATATGTGCTAATCTACCCTTTCTTCCCACCACAGCTTCCCCTCCTGCAGTCAGCCTTTGTATTCTTAAGAGATTTTGTTCCACAGTTATGTAATCTGAAATGTCTCTTTGACTTTAACATGTAAATTCCAAAGGATTATAACATATTGTATGTTAAATGGTTCTGACAGAGGTCATATTGTCACAGCTACAGGTCAGAGAGATCAGCAGGTCATCTGTGAAGCTACTAAAATCTGTCAAACCAGTTTATGAATAGTTGAATTGTTCCATTAGTGCATCACATTGTTACATTTAAATTATTTAGATAATCATGTAGGCAGTTATTGATAAAATGAAAATTAAATGGTGTTCGAAATAGGTGCCTTCCGAATGCACACATTAGGCTGTATAGTGTTGACTTTACCAGACTGTTATGTGGTATCATAGTGTATCTCTCTGTCTCTCTGCAGGACCATGACTACCTCAACAGCAGGAAAAGGGGGATGTCCAAGAGACTGACCAGGGACCTCCCACTTGTCAAGCTTCTTAACATTTCCATCTCCCTGTCCCCTTTCCTGGGCGTGGACACCACGCAGTTCCACACCTCCCTCATGGACGGCACTGAGGCCTACTGGCTCAGTCTCCCCTCAGCACCTCAGGGACACCTGGTGAGACCTGAGTGGGGCATATTCATCTCTTTTAGAGCATGTGACTGACCTCCACATTTGAACTTTTCTACTTTAGTTTTCTTTTCAGTTTTCTGGTTGAGAGGTGCCGTCCTAGACAAAAAGAACTCCACATCCTCTCTATTGTGATTGGTCCATTCATAGAAAAACAGACATAGTGTTTTCCAAAGTGGACACTTTCCATCTGCCATGCAGATTCTCTGAATTCACTAGTGGCAGTTTGATAAAAAGCAGAGCTGTGTGAACGTGGCCTTATCCAGAAACTCTATCATTGCAACAGCAGAGGCAATGAATTAGTTAATTATCATTATATTGATAATATGATAATAGTGGGAAATTAACTCCAATCAAAATTCACTTAAGTCCCTCCATCCTACAGATCCCTGTGATGAGTCAGTGGCGAGGGAGGTTCTGTGTAAAGCTGAACATTACAAACCCAGGAGCCGTGAGCTGGTTCCTGGATGGAGTGGGATCCCTGGAGGCCCACTTGGGGATGGAGTACATCATGCTGGAGGGGGGCGAGGGGAATCCATTTGAGGAGCAGGCCCTGCGGGCACCACATGCTCTAGGTGGAGACAAGTACATCAGCCTGCTGGCCGACCTGGCCACCAAGATCGGAGACTCCACCATTATGACAGCAGGGACCCGGTAACGCTTTCAGGCATCTAATCTTGTCTGTATGCTTTATTAACAGACAGATTACCCTAAAGATTTCTGTAATTTTTTAAGAATGATCTTCTACAGTTTAAGATTGCTCCTTCAATCTGCTTTTCATTTTGAGTCATGCGTTTGCTTATTAGGATTCTATTTGTGCCTCAGGTCGAGCCACAAGCCGCTGTTTGTGAGGATGACCCCCTTGCAGTCCGACTGGAGCCCAATGGGCGTGAAGGGCATCATTCCCTCCCTGCTGCACCACACTCTGCTGGGATACAACTTCCTCATTCCTGATGCAGTAGGTAATACCACAGCTTATGGGTCATTTTTCTTACCTTTACTAAGAACATATTGTAGCCACAACTGATGGGCATTTCTACTGTATGCTCTTCAAAAATCTTTCATAGTGTTTGCACTATTTTGAGGGATTTGCTCAGTACATTTATATTCTACCCATATGTGAAAACCAAAAAGTACATAGTAGTTGACTGTGGAATCGCTACAAACAAAAAACACTTTGGATCTTGTTGTCAGGGAGTTGAAACATCCTCTGTATTCCTGCAATATTCGAAATTCCTGTCATAGTGGATCACAGCCAGTCAGACAGCTGATGTCTGTGAGACAACTATTTACTTTGATGTAGAGAAAAAAAAGCTGTCAGTGTTACAGACAGAATTTGTGGTGTCTTGCCCACATGGGCTTACAAGACACCACAAATTAAAAATGAGCAAGAATGCTGAGTGTTCAGTATTCAGTCAAAACTTAAGAAAACTAATGATGTACACAATCAGATTTTCAGACCTTCACACCCACTTTAAAAGTTGTAAATCACTGACTTAACATGTACTGCAAGTTTATAATACTGGAGAATAAATATTAACTAAATAGTTCTCCTCGCCTTCTTTTCCAGACTTTTTAAACAAAGTTAGCTACATTTTTGATCATCTGTACACCCGAATGTTTCAGGGTTTTGTTCAGACATTTCATGGAAAATTCATATTATGTACTTTCCACTTCTCCCAAGTAGCCCACACATAATCTGTTTCCCCTTGAGTATTTTTGTATCTTTAATATTCTCTGCCTCTCTCTGTCTCTCTCCCTATAGGTGGCTCTCTGTCTGGAGACCTGGTCACAGATGAAGAGTTGTTCATCCGTTGGCTTGAGATTGCAGCTTTTCTCCCTGTTATCAGCTTCCACACACCACCATGGGTCTACGGAGAGGATCGGGTATACATCTATAAACCAAAAAAACATTACAAACCAGTCAGAGCACCTCATGTGGACACCCCAACGCACTTAAACCCCTTTTTGTAGACACTTTTTCACGCACATTTGGCCCTCCCTACACCATCAGGCTGAGGTGGTTGTCATTACAGATGCGTCATCCGCATTAGATGTAATTACAAAAGCGACAACGCAGTAGGTTCACATTCTTTTCTTGACCTGATAACAAGATTTTCACTTGTGAAGATTTACAGCGGAGAGATCAAGTGAAGTGATGTGTGAATGCTGCCAATTAGATGTTCTAAAAGGGAGTGAGAGATTATCCTTTCCTTCTCGCGCAGATTGCTTGTGAAAAGAGTAGAGACAGGGAGAGTTTATTGACCCAGCAGCCTCTCTTTAGCTCTGCAGATCACCATCAAGAAGTTCCCACCAGTGTCAGTGAGCCGGCCGGTGTGTTTGCAAAGGAGCACGAGGGCTGCTGAGTGGCAGTCTATCAAAACTCATGCCTGGCTCTCCCCCCAGCAGCAGAGCAAGTACTCCCCTGTGTCCCGCCTTGCAGGAAATCAGAAACGTACTGTTCAGCGTGCATAGCAGGAAAACAAGACCTACAGTTTCAGAGAATCCGGTGACAGTATTGATACTTTCACAGTAAGGGACCAGGGCTCATGTTCCTGAACAGAAAAGCACTTGATGTTTCTCAAGAGGGTGAAGGCTATTTTTCCCTCCCTCGCCCTTCCCCTCTTCCCTCAATAGGAGCGATTGCTTGGCCCCCTCCAAACATCACCTGTGGTTAAGAGTCCATCTGTTCTGAATTACAATCCCTACTCTAGATTTATGGCTCACTCTCGCTCTCGAGAGCCACTTCAGCAGGAATGATAATGAATTTAAGGACAAGTCTTGGAAAAATACTTTATTGTGGCAATTAAGATTTTCCATGAGTAATTGACAAGTGTGACATAGTGGGAGTGATCAACTACTTTTTTTCCTCTAGGAGAGGACTGAGGCAGCGAAATATATTGGTTGTGACTTGTGTTGCGTGACAGAGATAAAAATAGGCCTTTTGGACAGCTAGACATTTGACAGCAGCAATGTTTTCCATTTTGGTCTCTTGCATGGCCTTCAACTTATAAACTCAGATGAAGTGAGACTGAGAAGGCATTTTAGATGGTAAAGTCTTCTGTTTTATGGGCGTTTTACTGCAGTTTAAGTGTGGCACACCTTTTGTTCCAGAGTGTGTGAGACTTCAGTCAGTCATAGACAGGTCACAGCAGTAACCACGTTGAAATCAAATAGCAATAAAACCTCAAAACCACACACATGCCTGGCTTCTCAATTAGAGAAAGATCCACTCAAACCCGGGCTGTGACTTCAAGCTCATTCCTACAAATGTTCTCAATCCCAACTCATAAAAATACATTTTTTATAGATGCGGTCAAGTTTTTGTTTTTGTCATAGGACACTGGAGAGGATGTGACCCTTCCAGGAATGCTGAAGTAATTTGGCCAGAGGGAGACAGGAGAAAGATTTGGACAGTGTTAAAACCACTAAGTCAACAATGAACTGCTCTTAAGTTCTGTCTCCATGTCTGGGTGTAGAGATGGCACAAATGTCTTTAGCAGACCTCATTGTCAATATTATTCTAAAATCTTTGTGGCAGATGATTTGGTTTAGGAAATGACTTTTTTTTTTGTTGGTTTCAGTTTCTCAGTCACTCTGGATTTCTTGAAAATATATTTGGCTGGATATTAATAAAAGACATAAGTGACTGAATGAAAATACAGCTCCATATAAAGGAAGACAATGATCCTACATTGACTTCTTCATGAGCTAGCTTTTGTGATGGCAGGAACAATACACACTAGGTTATTAAGCTCCTAATAATTTTTTTCTGTAATCCTCATTATGTTGTTCTTCTTCTCTCCATTGGTGTCCCACAGGTGCTAAACCTTACTCAGACCTACATAACAAAGCACCAGAGGGATGTGGTCCCACTCATAGAAAAGTATGCAGATGAGTGGCAGATGACAGGAAACCCCATCTACCGGCCGATGTGGTGGCTCAGTCCCAGTGACCCCATGACCTTCACCATCAATGACCAGTTCCTCATCGGAGACGAGGTGACTTAATGATGTTCTGATGGGAGGGGATTGAGTTGCTTCTGTCAGCATCCGCTATACTTGGCATCCAATAGCGTATAAATCAACTCTGGCTGTAACCTGATGCCTTGCTACTTAAGTCTACAATCTCCCTGACATCTGAATTTGTTTTACCAAACTAATGTGTGTTGTTGCTTGTTTCCAGGTCCTGGTAGCGCCAGTGGTGGAGAAGGGAGCAGTGCAGAGGGATATTTATTTGCCTGACGGAGGCTTCCAGTGGCAGGACAGCCAGAACGCTCAGGTGTTCGATGGGGGGACGTTTCTACAGGACTACCCCGTGCCCCTGGAGGAGGTGGCCGTTTTCTTACGGAGAAGCTGAGTCGTATGACTGATTCAACAAGTGACCTGACTTATCCTGTTTCTCTTTTGAATCAAATTCTTTTTTAATATTTGTGCTGTTCTCAACTTGCACTTTTCCACAAAAGACCATTGACCCTGCCTCAAGGCCCTGTCTTGAGACAATATGTAGAAAGATTTTTTTTATACTTGCACTTTACAGTTCAAAATGATTTGTATTTTTTTTTCCCTTTGTGACATTTTTTCTTCCTTTTTTTAAAAATGTTAATCGGTTTTACCTCTTGGCTGATTTGTTTCTGGACTTTTTGCTCTGTTCTGCTTTTTTGTATGTAAGTTCCAGAGCAATCTGTGTGTTTACATACTGCATTTCTACAGTCTTTACATTTTTAGTTGCTGCTGGCTCTCTTGATAAGGAGGAACAAAGCAAGCCCCTTGTTTGCTTTAAAAGCAAAAAATCTGAATCTCTCCAGAAGACCAAATGAAGATAGAAAAGAACAAAGGAGGATGTCTGAAAGGGCTTTATCGAGGGGGAAACGCTTATTGGGAGGAGATGAGCTCACAGAAAGCTTTGTATGGAGACTGACGCATCGTGATACCGTATATATCTTATTGACTCATCGGAAAGGCTTTTACTTGAACTTATCAGGCCGAAGGGCTGATGTTTTATGAATGTACCTCAAGTTACAGTTTTCCACTGCTTTACAGAGTCATCAGACACAACAAACTATCACTTATCCCTTAGCACTTATTCTTAGAATAGTTTAACTTAATTTATCAACATACCACTCTGTTGGACACGCCTGAATGTCCCTTAGTACTGTAGGCCAGATGAACTTGAGGCCACTGTCATTGTAACTATATACTATGTTTGAATTTATCTTCTAGATGTTACCTTCTTATTAATCTGCTGTAGTAAGGGCTTTTAAATTTGCTGCTCTTTTTTTTATACTAACGCTGTCCGATATTGTGTTGCTTTATGCTCTTTCATGAGTGCCAAATGAAGTTATATAGAAAAAGCCTTGTTGATAACACCACAGAAGTGGAAAGGAGATTTGGAAATTATAGTTAGACATTTGGGAAAATTTGCTTATTCACATTCTTGCTGAGAGTCAAATGAGAAGACCAACACGACTCTTGTGTCTGTACAGTAAAGGTGAAGCAACATTCAGAAGCTAGCTAACTTAGCTTAGCACAAAGACAGGAAATGGGGGCAACAGCTAGCTGGGCTATGTCCACAGGTAACCAACAGCTCATAAACATGTTATGTATCATTTTAACATTTTATATATCATTTGTTTAATTTGTACAAAAAGGAAGTGCGAAAACGACAAATTGTGGTTTCACATGCCGGACTAGTTCTTGGCCAGAGGCAGTTACTTCCACTAGTGTCCACTCTTTATGCTAAGCTAAGGTAACCTTCTCCTGGCTATAGCCTTCCTATTTAACAGGCAGATATAGGAAGTGGTATGGATTTTCTCCTTAAACTCATGGTATGAGAGTGAATACATGTATGTCCCAAACTGTATTCACAAGGACGACATGGGGAAAAGAGTCTTTAAAAGCATAACATAACCCCATATGATTTCTGCCTTCATGTGTGCCTTTATTTAGCCTGCTCTGTTGAAGTGCCCTTGTAATCACATCCATTTCCATTGCTTGCTTCAGTTCAGTAGCATTTCTTATTGGGTTTGAACCTGGACTAAAAGCAAATGACATGTAAATGAGAACTGATTCTCTTTTGTGATTATATTCAAAATCAGCCCATGAAGAAATGTAACCACCACGTTTGCACCATGATATATTGCTCCATATACAGTTAGTTAGTTGACAGTACTCTTTGGAAGTACTTTTACCTTATTGATTTGTTCTTCACAAGACAATCTTAACTTGTCAGCGGTGATGATACAGACTTAGTGAATGCTTTACCACTAAATTGACTGTAACTTTGATCTAACAAGTTTACTGTATCAACACTCAGGTCTACTGAAGCTTATCTAATCACCAAATGTCTTAGCACAACACAGTATGTTGTGAACACATCAACGTCTTAATTTCTCCTAAAGCTGAATGTACAATGGACAAACTGTGATTTCCCAACCAAGCCCTTCATGTGAGGAGCTTTTCTAGTTCCCCGTTCTAATGTTTTAAGGAATGCTGTGGTACGTTCGCGTATAAGTTGCAGGAAAAGCTTTGTTATTCCCTCTACAGACTGAGCAAACATGATGTCATTTGCCTTAATATGCCACTCTTAAATCTGGACAACACAAGTGTCTGGATTATTGCAGTATCAGCAATGTACATATTACGATGACTGTGCCATTACAAGTGTTTTTCTCTTCTGTAAATCAGAGAATTTAGACTGACAATGTTGCAATAAAGTTTACATTTTCTTACTTCACCTCCTCGAGTCATTGTTCATGCTTATTTAATGACAATATGATTTTATATATTAGCAGTGAGAAATCATCTTGGACTGGTTTTTGTCACATAGCAGGAAGGTCCCTGGTTCAAATCTCAGTTCTTGTCCTTCTTGTGAAGGTTTACATATTCTTTCCATGATTTCCCTTGGATGCTTTGGATCCCCTCAGTCCAAAAACGTGCCTCTGTGTGATTGACTGTCCATGCAATGAACAGGCGACATGTCCAGGCTGTTTCCCTGCCTGCCACCAAAGGATTGTGGGATAGCCTCCAGCACCCAGTATGACCCTAAACAGAAATATGTGGACATGGAAAATGAATAAATAATAGTTTTTACTTGTGATATTTGTTGCATCTACTTGTCCATGTTTGCTTGCACATGTGCATGCTCCAATGTGGAAAGCTTTTATTATTAACACTCCTTGCTCTTCCTTCTCCTCATGTCAGAAAGTCTACGTCTTTATATCCGTGAGCTTGCTGACGACTAACATCTCCACTAATTCCACTTAAACCTAATAAAAGTTATTTATAGCTTTGTTGAGCAGGCGGTGCAAGCGATTTTCAGGGGAATCACATTCAGCCTAACCTCCTTACCTTCCTCTCTTGCTGCCCCTTGGCCGAGATCCACCTTGGGGCCCCAGGCTCTGCTCCTTTAGCGCAGTTAGACAGGTGCAGCTGGCCGCATACATGCGCCATCCCTACACGCCAACCACCAAGCTCCCCCTCTCCATTTACACCCTTGCTTTAATCACTTAGATTCATAGGGTACTTTTTAAAATCTGGGCGCAGTTCTCAGCCAGATAAAATTCACAAGATATACTAGTGTGGCTCCATGGTTTGTGAGGTGATGAAGTTACAGTGTTAGAGGCTTCAGAGGACAGCAGAGGTTACAGAGCTAATGGAGTTGGAGATTTTTGTGCGCAAAACCTTAAATGACCTTCATCATTCTATATGATTCATTTTTGTCAGTTAATAGAAGTTGACAATGTTAATTTTAATATTGTTATTTCCAGCATTCAACACAATGTGTGTACAATAAATCAAGTTTGTTATTTGTTTGAGATGGATCCTTCCTTCTGAACAGTGAAACTCCCTCTGTGAAGTCCACTTTAATGTTAAAATGTGGCACAATAACATAGTTCCTTCCAGAAAACTTGTGGTCAAAGACATCCAACCTTAAACTAACATTTAGTTGCAGGACACAGTGGTCCAATTATTTTTTCCTCATTCGCTGAATCAACATGTAACATTGAATCCAATTATGTTTGGGGCATAACAGAGCCTTACATAAGTTGTTCAGCATTGCAGGAAAAACAAATTGTCCTGCCAAAACCCAAATCAAGAATGACACAAATCATACAGTAGCTGCAATGAGAACAATGTAATTCTCCTCTGTTAACAGCTAACAGCGATTACCGTCAGACAAAACGGGAACATCCCTGCTCCTGCGTGAATGAATAGCTTATAAAATAGGATATGCAACATTGGCTCTCCTCATTTCTTTGAGGGTGTTGTGGAGCAAGTGGCACATGAATTAAACTGGTGACAAGCACAGGCCACAGATCTCTCTCAAAGTCTACTTTTAGAAAGTGCAAGTCAAGGTTTTAGGTTTCAGTGTCTGCTCTTGAGTGAATGGGTTTTCCAGCTTGCCAATTAGGTGTACAATTTAAAGACTTGTTGTCCGGAGGCCAGCCAGTTGAACACTGTTGATTACGCTATATGGATTTTGCCTGTCTTGTGTTTTGAATAAAGGTACTGCCTTTTTTCTTTATATAAATACTAATCAAATCTGCCTTCATGCACATAAAGTCAGCACACCCTTCATGCTTTTGATAAAAAACCAAAGATTTACAAAGGGCTGGCTTTGAAAGTGATCCTTTTTCTCAAGCGCACAATGCAGGTTCGCAGAGTAAATGAGGAGTAAGCAGACCTCAGGAATGCAGTCTTGAAACGTTAGCCTGCTCTCGGAAGCCCAAGGCAGGGTGACACTGGGGCGGGGGGTGTCATTGTGGAGATGTGTGTGTGTGTGCGTGAGATAGAGAGAGTGAAAAGGGAACTGTGCACAAGTGGTGGATAGGAGCTAGAGCGAAAACTACTGTCACATGTGACCACTTCCTGCCCACGCTCTTCTTGGAAATCTGTCACCTCGCAATGCCTTTAAACGTCTTCCGGTTAATTTTAGTTAATAGATAAATACGCCCCGAGCAGCCTCAGTGAAGGGACATATTAATACCCTGAGGGATAGAACTGGCTCCTCAGTGCCATCCACTTGAGCCCAACCACCTGGCGAGGTGACAGGCCTATGTTGCAGGCAGCTTCCTTGTGATTAAGTAAACACCGAGCTCCGGAAGGAAAGATCTCATTTTAACAACAGTTTTCGGGAGGTTTACAAATTGTAAGAACTAAGAAAAGCTGGTAAACATAGCTATGACCACAAGCCATCCTCAAAATAAAATGCAACCAAGGGCTAAACCATCATCATGTTGCAAAGTGCATGACTTTTGTGCTTGACAGAGGCCATTTCAAATTTTTCACCTGCTGTATAGTCTTGCAGTTCTCAGGAGGTAGATGTTTAGATTCTCTGAGCTAATGGTTAAAGGAGATGGGTCATAATAACACCAAGATAAGCACCTGGTAAATGCTCAAAATTAGGGTGGCAACTAGTGATTATTGGTCGTGCTGGTAGTGTGGCTCCTGCAGGACTAATAACTTTCCCATTAGCCTCAGCTGTACTTTGTGTTTTGGGCTAATTAACAAATAATAGCATACTAACACGCTAAACTAAGACAGTGAACTAGGCAAACATTACACCTGCTAAACATCAGCATGTCAGCATTGTGAGCGTGTTGTCATGCTAGCGTTTAGCATGTACTCAAAGTGCAGCCTCACAGAGCAGTCAGCATGGCCTTACTTTCATAACTGATTTACTTGACTAATTATTTGGTCAATAAAAGGTCAGAAGACAGTGAAGCAAAAAGGAGAAAAATCCCAGATTTTCTGAAGCCCAAGTTCGCAAACTAAAACCCAAAGATATTCTAAAAATAAATTAAATTAAAATTAAAAAAAAAAAAAAACAGCAAATCTTCACATTTACAAAGCTGGAGATTTCTTTTTGGCATTTTTGCTTGATAAAACATTGTTTCAGATTTATCCAAAACTTAATTGTCTTGGTTTTTACAGTCTTCAGCTTGTTTGGCCTTAAGGGTCAATACAGTTCTTCTCTTCCCTAAATTATGACATTATTAACAGGTTGCAAGTAAAATATGACATACTCAGAGCTGATACAGCTGTCCGACATTCACTTTATTGTTAAACTTGTTTTGGTATATCAGCTGCTTGTCTTTTTACACATTTTTAAATTAAAAGGCAAACATATACAGCATCATCTTCAAAAAACATGCAGCAGTGTAAACATGAGGTCTACTGAGATAAAAAGTCATACAACTACAACATACTGGCAAAGTCAGTGATAACAAAACTGTCATGAGGAAAAAAAAAGAAGCAATTTGTCCATTTCACTTCTTAGATCAGCAAAGCTTTGATGCTTATCATTCGCCGCATTCAGCTGGTAAATATGCATGTGTCCAACAGTTGTGTGTATAAAGAGGTTAAAACATGAAAACAAATAAATATGATGTGCTGCCAACATATACATAATAATAGAAATGTTTTCCTAAACACAAGGGAGCACCTCTCTATATCTGCATTTTCTAAGCACTTCCTTTTATACTGGAGGGATACAACAACCTCAAAGTGATTCTGAACCTCACCTTGACTAGGCAACAACAGCTGCGACACCACTATGCTGTAACTGACATTTGACATCTTGAAAGTTCACTCATAAAACTTTACAATTCATCGTGTTTAGAGAAAAGGCTACCAAGGTAGTTAGGAATTTAGTTCGGAGGTTAGTTTGAAGGTCAGTCATGGAGTGCACAACAGAGTACAGTTAACCAACTCTTTTTTTTTTTTTCTTTTTTAAACACAACAAACAAAAAAGCAAGTCACTGTTGGCTACACACTCAGTCTAATTCAACACATTGTGCAAGTGAGATTCATGCCAGACACAAACCCTATCCTTCCTAATCCTTCACTTCAACAGCAAAGTTAATGTTGTACTGCATCTCAACTTTTTTCTTTTACTGTTGCACATGTATCAACATAAGCACTAAGAAGCACCTAGAATACTAGGTCAAGTTAGGAAAACCTGAGTATGAAAACAACAAACACACACGCGCGCGCATTCATCGCTGCATCATACAATCACGGCAGCTAAAAAGAACAAGCACACCGGCTGTGCACTTCAGTCAAAAAAGGCAATGTAGACCCGTTGATTAGACAGTAGGAACAACTTTCCATGTTCTGTTCGGTCTGTGTTGGTATCCAGAATCACACTGATACAGGCTCATTTTCCAGATCAAAGCTCAATATTATATACAGGTTTACTCATACAGGCTTCGTTAGATTACAGATTACTGGATACAACTGTTTAGCCTAGAGAATCAGACCCTGCAGTAACTGAGTAGTATGAAATTAATGGACACCATGCAACATGCAATTTGTTGACATTGGTTAACATCAAATTTGCTGTTTTAGCCAGTTATACATGACTAGGGTGCTGAAACTGAGAAGATGAAAGAAACCTAAAAAACTAAAGGAATTCAAAGGTTTTTCAAAATTGGGACGAAACTATTAAAAAAAAATATTGCACCATCTCTCAACTTAAAACATGATTAAAATATTGGATGATGCTACTGAACAATCCCTCCGCTGAAATGTCTCTTACTGTGTTAATGAAGACTTGATCTCAGACTGGAGTGGCTCTATTTTTTTTCCTCCCTTTCTGCCCTTTTTACATTAGTGGGTCACTAAGGCACCGGTGCATACAGTCCCGTAAATAAACACTTTGATCTTTGCACTACCTGTACCAAAAAGCGCCAGAATCTCACCTTGCCTATACATACAGTACACATAAACGCCTCACAAACATAATAGCAGTGTTTCCAAATACCTTTCAATCATCCTTATTTCTGTAACATCAATTAACTTAAAATAATCCCAAACCCAACATTTGATTCTGTACAAGCTTCAGGAAGAAAACATGTCTTGCTAAAAAGAACTTCTTATTTTCATTCCACCCAACGAGAGGACGATCACTTGGCTTTCTTGTCGAGCTGGAAGAGACCCAGTATGTCCAGCATGGCCTGTCTGATGTTGCCGCCAAAACGGTGGGAGTCCTGATAGGAGCAAAAAAGCAGGAGGATTATAAAACCTGCTTCAGAAAAACCATGGACACAGATTAATCTGAATTGTCTTCAAGAACATAATACCAGTGAACTTACAGTTTCTGGACTTGAGTGTTTGCTGGAGATGTGGAAGTTGATGAGGTCCTCACCAACAATGATGTAGGAGACGCCATAACCGTCATCAGCCACCTTGCAGACACGAGAAGAAAAGCAGGGTGAGTTTCATCTCACGGACAGTGTCAATGTTTCCAAACTGATTTATTTTTTAAGTCAGAACTTTTGCCATTTTCCTACAGTTATTTTACACTCTAATTCAATATGCACATGACAACAGTTGAATGGAAATGTATTCAGAGTGATATGCTATCCCTTGGTGATGATAGGAGTGATTCACTCATCCATAAAAGGACACAAATTACATGACAGTGTTTTTAAATTGCAGGAAGCAAGACTGCATGACCTTCTTCACTCCTCTTCAAAAATTTCTGTAAAAACTGACAACTCACTGGACCAAATCCACCTCCGGAGGACACGTATTCTGGGTGTCTGACCAGGTCGAATAGCTCCACCTGCTGCAATGGGGTCTGACTGGTGGACAGCCTCCATGGCTCAGACAGGACCTAAACATAAAGACACACACAGTGTCTTGGTTAAATCAACAATACCAACAATACCACATAAGGAGGAGGTTGGAGTAGAAGAGGGAGCTGTGGCAATTCAGACCGTATCATTAGAAGAACAGTGATAGAGTGAGTAGCAGGTTATATGGTCCTTGCTGTACACCTGCATGAATATGATTGGTTGCCACATAGCTGTGAATGAACTGTTGTGAAGTATATAAGAAACAGCTGATGCTAGTCAGCCAACACAAGCAGGACTTCAGAGCCCTGCCTAACCTAATGCTATGCCTTGTTAAAATCAAGACTACTTAATTCAATGTAAGACAAGACTAGGCTAAGTTTACAACTATTCCAAATCTCATCTGAAATCATCATCATTTTAAGCGCAAAATTGTCATAGGGGTTACAGGTGTTACCACCCACTCTCAAATTTTCACAGATGCACTCGGACCATAGCTGTAGATAAATGAGAATACAAGTGTGTGTAGATTCAGATGGACAATATATCTGTAGGCTAAAAGAGCAGGTATGTATGACAGCTTTAATAGCAGAAATCCTTCAACCACTTGCAACAACAGCTCATACCTTCTTGAGGAAGGGTGAGTCTTCTCCCAGGTATTTGGAAACCACGTAAAGACAGAAGAGGTGGCGATCGATGCCCTTCCCTGTCATAGCCAGGCGGTACATGTTTTGGTGCTTTTCTGCTGCCAATTTGAGTAACTTCAAACGCTCTTCTATCTGGATTGAAAGGAACAAGATGGAAGTGAAACATGACTAAAAACTTAAGAGCAATGTCTCCATATCGGATTAACAATTAGTGATCGGGAGAATCACTGAAATGACAGCCTTAGCCTTACCGTTTCATCTCTGATCATGGAACGGACGAAGGCACAGGTCTCAATGGTGCAGGAGCGAACCGTTTCTGTTCGGCCCTCACGGAACAAACGCGTCATGGAGGCTTCGTATGTCAGGCAGAACTTCCCTTTGTCCTGTTGAGAGACAGTATGAGTCACCACCAACATAAATTCTTGACATAAAGGCTAAACCAACAACTTGTTAATGAGTTAATAATAGATTTTTAGACATGTTGATAATTATGTTTGGGTCAGTGAGTTCCCGAAGGCTTACATTTACACTTGCAGGAGACTAAATACCAAAAACACCTTATCTGAAGTTATACCTAAACTGACAAAGACAGCAACATAAATGAGTTATGAGGCTAAATGCCCATTTGCATCAGCTTTAAAAGATGTCAGATTATCACAACCTTTATGTAAGTTTTTTCCATCCATCAAATAATCAGCCAGATTAGCAGGAAATTACAGCCTCAAACTACAGCTGAGCAAAGTTTTGATTAAATCATTCATTGTCAATTTGTAACAGTCTTCGATTTGTTGGCTGGCAAGTTGTGACTGCCCTCTGGTGGCATTTAAGAGAAGTGTGATTGGACTGTATCAGTTTCTGCTCTGCATAAAGCTCTTGCACATATCTTTCATCCTCAAATGTTAATAATCTTAAAAGGTATAAGAGTATTCTTCTGTAATATAATACACTTGCATTTCAAAATAATAAACAATAGGTGACAAAATGTAATAAATGCAGAAGTACAGGATAAAAAGGGTAAAATATTAATATTTTATATACCTACAATTGTAGGGAAACCATGGAAAGACTACTAAATATCAAATAAGTAATACTATACAAATGTTAGTAAGATATTTTGTTGATTGAGCAGTGAGATGGATGGACTAACCCTGTAATGGGCCAGCTGGAGGGCGATCTGAATGAAGGCATCGGGACTGGTGCGGCACTTCTTGATCAGACCCTTGCCAAAGTCATTGAAGGGGAAAATGTGACTGTCCACATCATCAGCCAGAGCCCTGGCTACTGTCAGAGAGCTCTCGATGACCTCCTGGCACTAAAGGAAGTGTTGAGTTGGATGTTACTCTTAGCAAATGTAGCATGGCACAACTGACAACATATTTATAATACAGTACTTTAAATATAAAAAAGCTCAGATTGATACAAATGTATATCAGTAGCATTATTAATACATACAACTAGCACCAGTTATTGTAGCGGCACATTTTCAGATAAACAATACCCCTGGCTCTGTACCTTTAAATGAAAGTAATAAAATACAAACACTGGTGCACATAGTTAAGGCTACCAGCAGAGGGAAGCCGAGGCCTGTGGATATCAAATCTCAAGGTATTGGCCTGTAGTATGAGAGATGTTGAACGGTCTTACCTCAGCAGTGATGTCCCACTGCAGCCTCTGGGGACCAGGCAGGTTGGGGTGGGGCTCCCCACAGCAGTGACCATCCTCAGTGTATCCCAGTTTGAAAGGGTCCATGGAAAGTACATGCTGCAACACAGAGTCAAGTTTTAACATGGCTGACTTCATGTTTCTGTGTTAAAATTTCCATGGACAGCATCATGCCAATGAAAACAGAAACAGTTTATTTTTTTTCATATAATTACATTGTATTAGTTGAGACAGTTTGTTTTCCTTGTTTTCCTTATGCTAATGACAAAAGGTAAACCGAGGTATTGCTACGTTTATTCCTTCCTTCCATAATTAGATGCTGCTTTAACGCACAGGTGCGAAATTCATTTGACACAAACTACATTGACACACCTCCCACAGATGGCCAATGATTGGAGCATCGGCCCAGGAATGCTCTGCGTTCAGTCCCATGGTGCCGTTCTTGAAAACTATCAGGTTGAAGGATTTATCAAACCATCTGAATGAAAACAAAAAAGAAACACCTTCAGTTTATTAATAAATTAGCTTGTGCCACACACTCTAGAAAATTTGCAACAACATGTATCTATCATACCTGTCATAGCACTTTCCGTGGAGCAGGGACTTGGCGTAACTGTCCAGAGACTTGACTGGGTTGGCTGCATCGTAACGCTGCTCACTGTCATCAAGGGTTACAAAGAAGGCTGCCTTCTCAATGGTGTCCAGAGCTTGCTTGTTCTTACCACGACTGAAGAAGGTCTCGCGGCCCTTTGCCCATGGGGTCCTGCAGAATTTCAAATCTGGTATTGTTATGTTGCAAACAAGACAGTACAGACACAACTGCATGTTTTTAAAATAAGGACAGCACTTTTGCATTTGTGTGGTCACACCCTTCCTACCTTCAAACACTAAAAACACAGATACATCAGCTGAGCCATTAATATGAGTTCATTTTAGCTTGTCACATTATTGTTATATTATAAGATAATATATATCTGTTGCAAATAAATAACAAGATATTACAGAGCCACAACGCCAGAGATAGGTTTGAGGTAATTAGAAACAGTATTGTCATCACATCAATGCAATAAACGGCACTTCCCATGTTGTGCTGCATAATAGAATGTAAATTGTGCTGCCTCATAACCACTGGCTGAAGCTCATGCTGTGATGTCCCCACCTGTCCCCTGCAGTAAGTGCAGCTAGTTTCTCCTCTCCTGGCATGGGCTCCGACGTGTCAGCCAAGATCCTCTCCATCTGCTGCTCTATCTCCCGTGGCAAAAGCAGCCGTCCGTCATAAAACATCCACACTTTGAAGAAACGGCCCTTATGGTACACAGCTATGTGTTTGCTCTCGTTCATGTGCTGCAAGATGTCTGGGAGAGAGGGACCAATGGTAAGGAGAGAGAAGAAGAGGAAAAACAGGGAAAAAAGGACAAATGGAGTGTCGTGGGTGGTGTGAGGAATAATAGATCTATGTGTTTGTACATGTATCTCAGAAGTCTAAGAATAAAATTGCATATAATTAAAATGCAACCAAAGAAGGCACTAGTTCATACTGGGTATGGGTGACACAGCATTGAATTTCTGGGAACAATAAAAGTAGCAGTAATAAAATAATGTGATATTTGTAACACTAGCTTTCTGTTAAGAGCAATATTCCCCTAGGGCTGTTCAGTAAATATTCTTCTTATGAAATTACATTGACTTGAAAATGGAAAAACAATTCAGTTCATGTTGATGTACTGTGTGATGGGAGGGGACTACATCCAGTTCAAAAACTGAAGCAGCTTGAAATGGGAAGTGCAGGAAGTGAGATGAAAATGGAAAGTAATTTGGGAACAGGGCAGTGGTTTGAAATACACCAAGTTGAGGCAACGTTTGTTTGAACATCACTGTGCATAACCAAGAAACCAAATCAAAAGCATTGTTTGCATGTTTTCTTTACTACAAAGTTAGAATATTGTTTTGGTGATGCTCACAGTGTTCAAACAAACATTGACCTGGTTACAGGCAAGACAAAGGAGACACTAACTTACACAAGGAACAACCCCAAGAACGGCAACAACCTCACATCCAGCCTACTGTGCTTCCTCTTACACTTAGGACACCTCCAGCAATATCAGAATGAATATGGGGCTGACCATTAGTTATTACTATTTGTTATTAATACACTTTTCTTAAGACACATACTACTGTACCATATTTCTTCACTGATGCTACATTCATATTTTAAAAAAAAATCAACTTTCTGTCCTCCTATCACAACATTTAAATTGTATTTTTTGTCAAACCTGCAAAAAGTATTACTTTTCTTTTTTTCAAAAAAAAAAAGGGGGGGACATCACTGAATCTCTCTACTTCTATGCATTTCACTTCATTCACACTTCTGTTCTTTACAACAAGAGAGACAAAAAGAGTATGTCAGGGCTCAGAATGTCTACACATTTATGAATGTACACATTTTGCCTTACATTTAGATGTCATCACAGATCAGAGTCTTGGTTTAAGGTTTCGAGCTCCAAGGACACAGAGTTGTTGATGCTGAACCGGTCTTTCTCTTGGATGTAAGACTAAATGTTAGATCATGCCTTACAGGTCTTTAACACACTGACCGTGCATGTTACGTATCATGTTAGTTCTTCTATGAATGAACAACACTCAATTTCAGCAGCAAAA
This sequence comes from Thunnus thynnus, assembly GCF_963924715.1. NCBI lineage: Eukaryota > Metazoa > Chordata > Actinopteri > Scombriformes > Scombridae > Thunnus > Thunnus thynnus. The sequence continues at coordinate 12,278,852 of NC_089521.1, forward strand.
TGGCTTCCTGCCCTCTTGGAGGTCAGTCATTGATCTAAGATAACACATGCCCTTGAGCATCACCCAGGATTAAAGCTGATTATATTTTAATATCTTTCAAGCTCATTGAAACACATACTGAACTCTAGGTGAATTAATGCTCTTAAATTCCCTAAATACAGCCATAAATATATTATCAGGTCAGCCCAGCACTGTTTGATTTCCAGGTCTTACCTTAATCATAACAGTTTTGCCTTCTCAAACCCAAACACTGGACTTCAGTCACATGCAAATTAGTCACTAACATGTGCATAGACCAGTACACATGCATTATGATTTATAAAAAGGTCAGATTATTTCTAATTCAAACTGATGGACAAAATGTCCCAGGGAGAAGTACAGTAGGAGTAGTGTGGAGGAGGCAGCATTACTAAAGACTCTACCTGTGTCTACACCTGGGACACGACTGGTGTTGAACATACGCTCGTATTGGGCTGAACACATGGGGATAGTGTTTAGGAGCATGAGCTGAAAAGCAAAAGGGGAGAGTCAAACACAAAGAGATGACATACTAATTCACTAAAATCCCCAGAGAGCAGCAGACACACACCTACAGGGAAAGGAGCATGGATGAAGTGGAGAGGGAGTGATGAGGATTGGTTTGATAAGCAGTCTTAAGGAGCAGGAGGAACTTCAGAAGGCTGCCAGGCAAGGAGACATGAGCAAGGTCCAGAAACCAGTGGCCTACCACCTCAATGCCACCAGCAAAGCCCTGATATAGTAGTAGGATTTGAACTAACATGTAGATAGTTTTAGGATATTTTGACTGAACACTTTAATCAGATAGATTTGAATATTTACATCTATGAAAAGGTAGTAAGAGGTAGGATTGTCTCAGGGCTTTGCTGTTGAGAAAGAGTCTAGGAGTCAGGGTTTCCAATGGCTGTTGCCTCGGCGATGGCTAGGGTTACAGGGTAGGGATGTCAGAGTCACATTGGAGATGTGCCCTCCTCTTACCTGTCTCCAAACCAGGGATGCGGGTGGTGTTAAACATCCGCTCCCACTGAGCCGAACACAGAGGAACCTTGTTCGCCAGCAAGTATATCTAACGTAGCGTCCGACAAAGCGAAGGGAAAAAACAGTAAAACAGAGACAACTGACTGTGAGTGTGTAACAGCAAGCACATGCATTGGTGTTTGTATAAATGCATACTATCGGTCTTTGCAAGAGACCAGTGTGTGTTTAACCGACATGTTGCAAAATGTGTGCCAGGATTGTGCAAATGTTGTCAGAATTTGCACTTAAGCACCATGCAGGTTGGTCAAGGACAAGAAGCAGGGCACAAAATTAGCACCAGCCAAATGCTGGTAAAATATGTAAGTGGCTGGTAGATTTGCTTCACTCACCAGCCCAAAAAACAATGGTTATCTATTGAGTGACTGGTAAAATTTGAATATTAACTAGTCATTTGGCTGGTGGACAAAAAAAAGTTAATTTTGCACCCTGAAAGGAAGTCATAGAGGTGCAGGAAAAGATGACACAACAGGGTGTCAGTAAAATCACCAGCATTCATTCATTAAGCCTTGTTGAGGAAGGCTTCAGTAAATGCTTATGATCTCACTTTGTCAGTAATCACAGCTCAACTTCCATCAAAACAAGCAAAAAGCAGAGTGCGTGGCTCAGTCAGAGTTAGACACAGTGAGCTGAGGACAATATCAAGAATCTACATATCACCAGTGAGATTGTGGATAATAAGCTAACTCAAGAAAAGGTGGAGAAAAAAATAAGCAGCTCTCATTCTACACTTAACAGATAAAACACACTGAGATAACAGCTGTTGAATCAATAAATCACAAATCAGAAAGTTAAACATTTACATATGATTACCATGGTTAAACATGTACCAATGTAGTTTATATTACAGCTTTGCACAACATCTGTAGATTAAACAAATTTCAAGAGAATCATTTCAGAAGTGAAACAGAGGGACAGACAGAGATGCTCTGTACTCACTGGTTTGACCTGAGCTCTGTCCAGTTTCCTCCTGTACAGCATGATGGCATGAATGGCATTACCTGCCCTGGCAGCCTGGATAGAAGTGGGGTTGACATACAGGAAATCCTGGAGAAAAAGAGATCAATAGTAATAAAATCAATAATCAGTCATATTTCCTCAGACACATCCTGGACACTATCCAGAAAAACACGAGGGCTTGTGCTTGTCCTTCTGTCCTTGGACATGACACAAACAGAAGAGAAAAGAAGAGCACACAATGTAACTGTATGATCTGTCCATCTTTGTTGTTATTTTGGTCAAGGACTGTAGGCATTCATATTGTACAGTAGCTATCATGACCTGCTATTCCAAACATGTTGAGTGCTGCTCCACTGTCCCCATACCAAATCTACCTTCCTACGGCTTTGTAAGCTAGAGCAGAGATGTATTTTTGTGTACAAAAAAATAACACATTTTTGGAGAAGCTGGCTTAGTAATATCCCAGTTATACTATCTGCTTGATGACTACACAAGGACAAAAACAGATCTGCAAGACTGTGTCCCTGGAGGCAGTGATCCATGTCTGCCCAGCTGCATTAACAGTCCACTCTACTGTCTCACTTGTTCAGGCAGACTGATAGAAAGGAACTTGTGGGTCTGTGCCAGAGTCCCTCTTAAAGACCCTCTGTGGTAGTTAGTTCTGCTGCTGAGTTCACTGAGTCCATGATCACAAATATGACAGATTTGGAGCAATCCAACTATCCACTAAGTAAAATCACATTGTAATACAGTGATAGTAGCCAAGCCAGCCAAGATGCTGAAAATCTGTAAAAGACTGAAAGACTGTAGCTGTAGTGAGTTAGTATATCCTATTTCTACACACACAGATGCAGGGGTTTTATGTCTTACAAGAGTGCATCCTTTTTTGCATAGAAAAACCGAAATTACCCAACAATGTAGATCTATAATACAAGATATTAGACTGGTGACAATCCATAAAAATATCATTCAGTCATTTCAGGAAGTTGAGGAGTTTAATTTTAGTTCAGTTGTGGGAAGAAGGTACAACAGTACTTTCACAATTTAGTTATCAATTAGTCAACCTACCTATTCAGACCAATAATAATTCCAACATACGGTTATATTTACTATTTAGATTTACTTACATTTTAGTCTGAGACATGCTTGGCAGTGCTGGCAAAGCTCCTCAAGAGCTCATGTATATGAAATACTATAGATCTCACTTTTAGAATGGTATGTCTGGAGAACACATAGGTTGCACTATAGTGACAAATTATTAAAAGCTTACTTATAAACAGTTAATAATTGAAGAGGAAATAAACTTTGCATATAATTCTCAGCATTCCACAGCTGTGTTTTAGATCATGGCGCTGGCAAAGGGTCACACACACACACACACACACACACACACACACACACACACACACACACACACACACACACACACACACACACACACACACACACACACACACACACACATACACACCAGTGTCACACAAAAGTATTGATAAATTTTGGAATGTACTCTAATGTCTCCAAATAGACAGCAGATACACACTGTCAGAGAATCAATCACCACCTACACGGAGGAGCGTATTGCTCAATGCTCAAACATTGATTCATTGTTTGGAAATGACTAACTACTAAATAAGAAACATTCTTACCATGGCATAATAGTTGCTGTTGACCATGATGGGCCCACGGCCTCTTAGGTAGATATACTCTTCCCACCAGTCACTGACCTGTGTCACACAAAGAGAGGCAAGGGAGAAAGGAACAGAAGGTGGCATTAATGGAAACACTGCTTTCACTAACCCTTCCTTGAGGCCAATTCAAGACCCAGGACACAAAATCCCTTGAGAGAGGAGAAGAGAAAAAGGGAGAGGAATTCTTTCTGACTCACATAGTTGGACGTCCACCAGGACTTGAGTTTGACGTACCACTGAAGTCTAGGTCCAAGGTTCTTCTCAAAGTCTTTAGTCAGTACCTTCGTCTGTTCAAACTCTTCATCATCCATCAGTGGGCGTACTGACTCCAGGTACTGTACAGAGAAAAATAAGTTGTCACAAAGAGTGAAGCACAGGTTGGTTAAACAAAGGAGAGAACAGAACCAAACCTACACCGCTTTTTGTTTGCACTTATTCAAATGCCTAGATTTGAAATTTGTTAAGAGTCTTACTGAAATTTAAATAGATAGTGAGGAAGGGCATTATGAAGTTGTGTGACATTTCATTGCTTAAAAGGAAGCTCTTAGGCCGTATTCAGACCAAATCAGGCGGTGTGGCAAAAACGTCAGTCCTCCCATTCAGAGAGAGAAAGAGAGAATCGGTGGTCGAGTGAGCTAGAGAGTGAATGAAGAGAGGGAGTGCTGGTAACGATAAAGCTGGTGAATCAGATCAATAAAACATTATTTTCTGATTGTTTCACAGCGGTTCCTTTCTAGAGCACAAACACACCCACACACCTCCGCCCAACCCTGTGACAGTGAGCCACTCCGCCTGATTTGGTCTGAATACAGCCTTACTCAGAACAAAACAAGAGCCCTTGACTACATGCTATGATAAACACAGATAACCCTTTACATCTGATTAAATAGTACTGAATGGATTTTAATTAACTGATCATTCACTGAAATTTTAATGGACAAACTTTAGTTACAATCCAATAGCTTGGACCATTATGACCAATCAGGAATGTGCATTAAGAACCCATTCAAACAGGAAATGACATGACATGTAGAAATTACCCTTCTGCAGGTGTCCTTGACAGAGGGAACAGGTAGCCTTGGCAAGGAGTTCTGGAAACTGTAGAGCATTGGCTTCCTGCCAGAGAACACCTTCACTAATAGCTGGCGAGCAGGACAGATAAGAAAGAGAAGAGAGGGCAAAGGTCATTTAACGTTACACTTTGTGTTTCACCTGGAGATCTGCAGGTTATAAGGGCAAAGTGCAAACACATAACTAGCCACGCAAACTAAAAGGACCAAAGAAATATGTAGTCATAAGTTAAATAAATGCTTGTTCCACCTCTTGTGTCTCTTACATTTAGCTCCCACAAGCTGTAACAATGTCTTCCATTTGGTGTCAAACACTGCATTCTTGACTCATACGGAGCAGTATACCACAAGGACATTCCACTATGAATCAGCTCTAAAGTGACTTGAACAGAAAACACATTGTCTCACCATCCACATACGAGTAGACCAGGACACAGATCCATGGCGTGCATACATCCAGCCGTGCCATGACAACAGGCACTTTAGGACATTCCTCATAATCATGATTATGGTCACCCACAGGCCTGTGCCCACCAGAACTCCTCCAACTATCCTCTGGCTGTCTGTGGATATGTATTGGCTGTGGACAGAGAAACAATAACAGCAGAAAATAAACACTTTCTTATTTAACTGCACAGTGGAGGCATTGAAGTATGATGATTGTTTCCTCCCACTGGAATACCGAGTGGGAAAAAATGTGATGTGATTGTGATAAATTAATATTCTGAAAATCTTGGTGGGGGGGGGGGGGTGTAACGGGACAGTAAACTCGGCAGCCACACATTTCTCTGTTCTGTATTTCTCTGTTTTGTGGTGGGGGTTCTCGTTGTTATCAATATGGAGAAACACAGATTCAGTAAACGTCCAGTATGGTCAATAAACGTTGAGTACAGTTAGACCCAGCAGTCTCCATTAGGTTGGGCGAGTTCAAAGTTTTGAAAACGACGGGGGTGTTTTGAATACACCCCCGTTTTCACAGGTAATTTGTTAGTCTGTCCCTCCTGCCGCAGGAAATAATGGATTACTCCTGGAAAGCTATTGATGTAGCACTTTTCTCTTTATGAAAATAACACAGAGATTATTCGACCAATGAGAATTTAGTCGGACGAGAGCATATCGACCAACTAATCGACTAGTCGACCAGCAGACTACAGCCCTAATATTCTGGCTACAAGATAAGAGGACAATGAGATGATATGGTATTCAGTATAATTATACAGGCCATTGTGTTTTCAAGCTTGACCAATTGAGCAATCTAAACAAGGTGTGCTCTACAAAAACACAATACAAACATTAGACAATTAATGTCATATAGCTGCTTCCAAACTTGCTCCAGTCCAAAGTCATATTAAATCATTACTAATAGACAATGCATGTCATTTATCTTGATAGGATTAACACACAGAGTCATGATTGATTAACTCTCAACTTCAAATGCTTAACCTTTATTAGTCAGTGTTTTCAGTGCCACTATTGATATTTTTTATAAACTTAAGCAGTTACATGGCTTATATCTGTAATTTGTATTATGACAAGTTGTTATTAAAATTTCTGAGCTAGTTAATGGGATAGTTTGGATTTTTTGAAGTTTGGTTGTATGAGGTACCTGTCCATAGTCAGTCTATCACCTACAATAGATGGGGGGTCAGCACACTCCCAGTTTGGAGTAGCAGACAGAAGTATCGGCACTGTTGCTAAGCAATGTACTGCAGACAGCAGCAAAACATATTTTAACCACCTAAATAAAGGCTCACCTAAAAAAAAAAAAAGAATCAATATCAGTTTAATGGTATACTATATCTAGAATATTTTCACCACTTGCTGTCCGATGGCAAGGTAAAGGGGGGAAATATTCTAAATATAGCGTACACTTAAACTGATATTGATTTTTTTAAGTGGGCCTTTATTAACGTTTGTGTGCTGGTACTTCTGTCTGCGTGCCCCCATCTACTGTAGATAATACACTGACTATGGACAAGTACCTCATACGACCAAACTTCAAAACATCCAAACTATCTCTTTAAGGTAATTACTCTCAGAAATTTTAATAACGACTTAATAATCACAATGCAAATTACAGATTCAAGCCATGTACTTGACTAGAGGGAAAATCCCCAGCATTGTTGATAAGAGAAGCATTACAATTGATAGGAAGTGTTTGCACAATATCACTAAACATGAGCAACACTGTTAGCAAACATGCAGATGAGGTGTGCTGGACAGTTGAAACAAAATGTTATGCTGGAAAGAGACAAACAAAAACAAACCAATTACTTTACTGTCTGTAAGCATGACTAAAGATTCCACTGAAAGAGGAAAGTTACTTTAATTGTTGGCTGAGGCTCTTTCCTCATAAATACCTGTAACCTGAGGCAGTACTCGTACAAGTTTGATGGCACTGACTCAACTGCATTCCAATACCATTTGGATTCTTTATCATAGTCTATAATTTGTGTCTATTATCTTTTCTAGCTAAACTCCAGCCACTTTTAGTTGTGGCACAGAACATGGCCAATCACCACTGTATTTGTTTGGGACTTGTCCTCTATCACTGTACCAAAGTGCGAACAAATTAACAAGGTGGTTATGTGTAGACATTAATAGAACTCTTTCATGTTCCACGTTGTTTTATGGCCTTACCTGATAGGCATGTGTTGGCCCAGCTTGGCAATCAACCCAAGAGATGGATCCAGCTGTCTATATTTGTTGTAGGACATGTAGGACACAACCACTACCATGAACCCAGCAGGGCTGCCTGGGTACACACCAGTCATTACCCCATTCTGTGGAAAAGGTAGAACAAATGGAGGGTTACAAAGGTCAACGGGGTCACAGCGAGCAAAGAATCTATAAGGATATAGTTCATAAAATCACCGATATCATAACGCAGTGTTTTGCATTCTGCTGACACATGTGAGCTATTATTAATTACCGACAGCTAAACAAAAGAGGAATGTGTGAAAATGCTAGCAGGTCTTTGGGTTTGAGTGACTCAGTATGACTGTGTGTAAACACACAACTAGGCCAAAGGCTAGGACGCAAAGAACAGACAGGAAGGTCACTGTTTATGTGAGTGGGTGACCTTCCAGTGGGTGCAAGTTACATAAACCAACAATCAGATTTACAGTAGGTTAGCAATTACAACAAAGCATAACTGGGGCTGTTATGATGCTGTTTATCAACTTAGTATTTACTGAGAACAAAAATGAGCAGAAACTGTTGTAAGATACTAAAAGTAGAGAACAGGCCGATAAATGTATTTGAGATGGAGTTAACAAAATTTGCCTCATACTTGACAGAAACCCTCTGGACTTTGCCTCCATCATACATCCAGCACCTCTCACCTTGAAGCGAATGAACCTTTTCTTCCAGGAGTGGAGTCCAGAGAGGTAGATCTGGCGTAGAGCCTCGTGGCACAGCTGTAGGTCGATGCCATCAGGTGTGACGGTGAATTGAAAGGCCACCGCCTGGTGAGCTTCTGCCATGGTGGCTACTACTGTACAGGGTCACTGAGGGAAAAGAAGGTACAAGAGAATCAAAGTTTATATCCAAAGGTAAAACTTAGATCAAAGATACAGGTCAAAAATAGAAACCCATTCACATCTTTATTCTTGTCCCATTTGTTTTTTTCTCAATTTATGTTCATGCGGAATGATGAGATCAAATTAAACAAGCATGTCCACTCACCACATCCTGATATCATGATGATTTTTAAAATATCTTAAGTAAAGTATAGGAAGAATATTTGAAATTGACCTGTTCCTAATCACAGTTCCTTAAAATCAATAGTGTTTGTTCCTCAACACTACTGTATAATCAATTTCAAAGATTTAATCAATTTAAGCTTTTTGTAGAGAAACAACCTCTGAGTGGGAAAGGATTCTTAATGGATTTGAAAACAACACTGGGGTAGAGTTTACAGTGAGTTAGATGGATGAATGACTACATGTGTATTCAGACACACAGTATTCAGGTTTACAGGCAACCTTCGTGCTAGATGAGCAGCTGTTTTGAGTTACTAAGAGGGACATTTTCCTCTTCATATGGTTCAAGATTGTAAGCAGGCCTCCTTCATTCAAAGTCAGTTAGTGCGGACCAACACTGGTCTCAAGATCACATATTCAATGGTCTCTTTAATTATCTTTGTCTTGCTTGCAACTTTACTTTGTCTTCATACTGTCTCAGACCTGAGGACTGAGCTTCGTCTTTAATGAAGACCAGCCAATTGCACAACTGTAGCACAATGAGTTGACTGTCTCGAAGAGCTATCTTTTGTTTGTGTCCTCTCTGAGAAGCTGTCATGTGAGCAGCACTGAATCTTATTATTTATAAAAACAAAACATCAGATAAAAGCATTTGGAGAAACCTAATCACCAAACTGATAACATTTTGCATAAATGCAATAGTAGAATGATTATAAACTATCAGCAGCGTAATGAATCTAGAGGCTCCGTATCACTTCTACAAATATCATGAATAAAGGGAAAGTCCCCCAAAAATAAGCTTGATGTGCATGTTTTTGTAATGAATTACGAAATCAAATAAACGGATTCCTGTTAGCGGACACCAAAAAAAGGAGCACTGAGAGGTCATTATTTTCAACCACTCATCAGAACTGGTTAGGCGGGTGTGAAATCTTATCCTTTACTACTATATGACAAATGACACATAGCTGACATTTTTCAAATCTGAACTAAAACTAAAATCTACCTTAAAAAAAAAAAAATCATAAGCCTTATTTGAGATATCAACTGTTTAAATAAAGTTTAGATCCAATTTTTGAAATGAATTATTTCTATGATGAGAACAGGTGTGGAGACAAAGAAGTAAACTTAGTGGGAACTGATTTTAAGCCTGAAGAGATGACATGACGATGTCTATTCTTTTACTGCTTTCAGTCTCCACCTTCAGTGCTGGAAGGCTTCTTGATACAAAATCGAATTTTGCCAAGTGTGTCTTGTCAATGCTTGTCAATCAGTATCTAAGACTGCAGATTTCTTGTCTCTCTTACTTTTTGTAATTCAGCAACTAATATTAAGATTTTACTGGTATTCTTCTTTGTACTGTACTGATTGTGTAGCTGGGGCTCAGTAGTTAGCATTGCAAAGGTCTTAGCTATAAATTTCACAAAATTTGAATCTATTAAATAAACCTCTAGATGAGATTTATATTTCTAAGCTATCCTCAAGGATTTCTTGTAGACTTTTTCTCATCAGAGAAAATATTAGTATATGACATGGTATAGAAATGGTAACTAGTAATGTAATGGATGCTTTCCCTCATAATGAATTTAGCAGGGATGATATTCTTGGGTAATGACAAGCATTTTCAAAGGTTTTAGAGGTATGTGTTACTTTATCACTACACTAGTGAAGCCTTTCTTTACCTATTGGTGTACTAGACCTGCGCTATGTGTGAGCTACAAAACCACCACCTGGATGATGACACTTAGGTTGTGGTGCTGTGAGGGACCTGGTTTTTCCAGTTGCATTCAAATGCTGCTGGAAATGTAAACACCACCTGAGCATATATGATGCTATATATGATAACTAAGCTAAAACGTTTGGTTAAGTGTTGCATTGACAACTCAGTATCAGACTTATCCTAGAAACGGTGTTTTTTAATGTTTGGGCATCCATGTCTCAGGCTGTACTGTGTTAAGTTTTCACACGCTTGCTTTTCATTAAGATTGGCGGCTACAGCAACGTTTCTAGTGCAAAAGGTTCAGGTCGTTTCTAAAAAACACTGCCTTTTTGTTTACGGAGTCCATTTTTATTTCATTCAACCAAGAGCAATCGGAAAACAGGACACGTCGTTTCTGCGTTTTCAGCCCTGGGAAGAAGCAGCATCATCCAGTCCCCTCCCCCAGCTACTTTCTAACATCACATGATCCACCCAGTGCTGCAGAAACTAGGGGAAAGGTCGCAGCGCTATGCCGCTTAGATACCCGGTTAAACAGGCAACATAGTACTCACAAATGCTTGTATGCCTGCAAGCATATCCCATTGTTGCTATGCTGAAAGCGCTGAAAGCATACAGTTTGCTTTGAATATTGCAGAATTAGTGTCTGTCCATTTTTCTGTATTTCAAACCCTGTCGGTTATCGTTATTTAATCATGTCAACTACCCCCCACTGTCTTCATGTACTTAATGTTGCATATTTGCATCATGATTCTGACCTCAAAAGCCAAGTCATCCTCTTCATTAAAGCTTTCTCTAACTGCCATTACCAAACACTTCGACAACAGGCGCAATTTCACTCCCCACACATGCACCCAGCATATGTAGGTTACATTTGTCTGGTATTATATCAGGTATCCTGCCCACGTGGTCTGTGTGAAATGGGGTCACTAGTGTGCACCCCTAGGTGTCAATAAAGCAAAATGTATTTATTAATTATAATATCCAGCCTTTTCAGCCTCATCTAAATGAATAAAGTGTATCACCTCTACAACTTGCTCCTACAGAGAGGACACTATGACAAACCCGCTTTTACTGACCTTCACGAGCAGGTGACATTTCTCCACTTATCTGACTGTCTCTCTTTTGCTTTGTTAATACACATCAAGGCCACTGTCAGGTACAGACCTGCTATACTGGATCAGTAGTGAATAACAGAGCATATAATATGTATTATAATAGAGCTGCCAGGTGGTTGTCAATGAATGACCTTTATTTGGACTTTTGCCTACATCGGTGTCATGTACAACACAGGAGTGCGTCCAAGTCCCTACCTGGATTGTTCAAAATAAGGCCGCGATACAGAAAAATGAAGTCATAACAGTTGAAACGTTTAATGTAGAGGCCTCTTAAACGTATAAAATATGTTCACAGCCCGCAGTTTAAAGAAAACAGAGTATGGCTGTGAGCGCAACAGTCAGTATTTCCCTCTAGATTCAGTTTTCACTTTAATAAGACAAGATTAGCCGGTGTGTAAACTTGATTTCTGACTGCCACCGGGGCAACCGGGAACACGAACCGCCCCTTTATGTCAATGCGAAGGTAAGAAAACCTATGCGTCATATAAACACCGCACAGCTCTACGCCCTGCGCCGACAAGAAAATACTACAAACTTGTATTTAGCGCAAACTGCGCAGATAACGTCAGGTTTCATTGGGTTTTTCCTCTACGTTTAGCTAGTCGAAATTTCTTTCCTCAAAACCCCTGCAGCCATATTTGCAAAGCTGCCTTTAAAACTATAGAGAGATAGAGAGAGAGGGAGGGAAACACACGCACTGAAAAGGGAAAATTAGTACTCACCGAGCCTTTCTAGTAGTCCGAGAGAGCAGAGCTTTCTGTTTTGACGAGGATGTGACACGTCCTGGCTGTCGACGGAGACTGCTATACAATCTACATGAATGAGAGCACAGACTTGTATACACGGCCTGCCCCCTTTTGCTACGTCATATTGTTCTCCTTTACTGGCAAACAGGTCTAAACGGCGCCCCCCTGAGGACTCCCGTGTTATTGTTATTGTAAGGGTTGAATGAGGACGCACGGTAACCAATGTATTGTGTTATTGAAGATAAGTTGCCATTTAACATACAGAGCTGATACTATTAATTATAACTCTTGTAACTTCCAAACTGTGGAGAACAAGACGTGCTATGATAGAGACTGACTTTAACTGACAGTGACACCTTAACCAAACAGATACTCACTGACCAGAGGAGTCATACTGGACTTATGAACCTACAGCACTTTTTATAAGTTCAACTCTATGCAGTTTATTGATGTTTTGCACTTTGGCACGGGTTGAACTTTATTGTTAAGGTAACTTACTGTTTTTGTAAATTTTACTTGTGTGAAATTCAATAAAGATCTTAAAAAATAAAAACAAAGAAAAAGAAAAAAGAAAGTCATGATGCTGGAAATCACAATGGACACAATATAACAAGCACCTGTACAATCACAGATGAGAACTTTCCATCAAATCAAACAATCACAGGTGGTTTAATTATTAATATACCGCTTATCAAAACCAGAGATTTCAAAGTGCTTAACAAAAAGTAAAATATGTCATTTAAATCCATTTAATTTAATAATAGCAACACCCGTACATGTAATTCAATGCAATAGCCTTGCAACAAATACTACTTTTGTGAGGCTTAAATGTAGAGTTTTGTTGACAAACATTTTGCCTCCCTTGTATACAGTCAATGGAGAGGACAAAACATTTGATATAGTGCAATGCTAAGTAACACTTCTATAACAAAGTATCAACAACTAAAACAACATATATTTCACCATGGAAGTATTTTTGCAGAGTAAGTGTGATATACTGCGTTGTATTATACAATATACTGTAAATATATGTTCATTTTTAATATTGTGTCCAGCCCTTTTATACCATGTCTTGTCTATGTCGGACAATGTCGGATACACTGTTGTCTTCCAAATGTAGCCTGTAAAAAATTATCTCCACTGGAGCTGCAAAGATTAATCAATTAGTTGTCAACAATTACATTAATCGCCAACTATTTTGATAATCAATCAATTGTTTTGAGTTATTTTCTAAAAAAATAATTTCCAAATTCTCTGATTCTAGCTTCTCAAATGTGAATATTTTCTGGTTTCTTTAGTCTTTTATTAGCCTACTATATTCAGTAAACTGAATATCTTTGACATTTGAGGAAGTCACATTGGTTTTGGGAGACAGTGCATCATTTTTCACCATTTTATGGACCAAACAACTAATCAATTAATCGAGAAAATAATTGACAGATTAATCGGTAATGAAAATAATCGTTAGTTGCAGCCCTAATCTCCATTGACTTCCTTAGAATTGTAACATTATAAATCATTTAATTATCTTAAAGAACATAACAATGCAGATGGGCACATTTTTGGAATTGTCATAACATGCTGTAATTGTAAGAACTGTTATTCCATAATAATTAAAGGCCTTACACACTAACTGCACAGTGGTACATCCACACAGTTGTTTACACTTTTGGATAATTTGACCTTCTCTTTTTTTCCCCTAATGTGGAATGTCCGACAGGCCTTTCTGCACAGCAGGCAAGGCCTTTCACAGCAGAGGTGGATGTAATTACATTAATGATGGCTCCGGTCCATTTAAGTGGCATAGCAGTAAGGTCCAGGTAAGCAAGACAAGAACTAGTTCATTTCATGTTGTCCGACCGCATCAGAAGGCAAGAGTGTTCATAACTGTTCTGAACAGCCACACTTGAACGTGGGTTGAAAAGTCAGCTGTAATAGAGAGGGGAGAGACGCAGTATCGTTTAAATACGGGGATCATGGCACACATTTTCAGGCAGCCTCTCTGCATCAATGTCGTACTTGGTTGTACAAACAAAAAGTTCCGGGAATAGTTGTGTAACGAATGAAAAAAAATCTCAGTGTCAGTGAGTCAGCATGCACAATAGTTAGAACTGGCACACCTAAAAGAAATTCAGCCACTATTCATGTTATTAAATTACTTAAATGCTTTTCCAGCTTTTTCCCCAATTAGAAAGACCTATCCCCTTCCTCTGTTCCTGCAGTGTTGGCATAGGCAACTTCAAGATGACAGATTTCGATTTTGTATTAAACTGCATCGCATCTGTTCTTTTACATTACATTTACATGGATAAAAGTACTTGTAAACAAGACAATGAAAACTGTTCTTCTTACTCTATGGAAGTAGTACTCTATGAAGACAGAAAACACTCTGATTTAGAGTGATATGCACTAATCTGTAGTAGAGGTCATCACAGTTAGAGACACCTGTAAGATTGAACTGTTTCGCATTTAAGACTACAAACAACACTGTTTTTGTCAACAGGACACGTTTATATGGTGTAACACTGCACTGTTGAAATACAACAAGTGCAGTTAGAAAAGTAAAATACATCTGAGAGAGCTAGAAGAAAAGCAGAAGTTGGCTTTTGAACTTGGCTCATTTTAATGTGTTACTCAACCAATTTTACACGTCAAAGTTTGTTCACAGGTCTTGGGATGTACTACTGCATATGTGAAAAAAATTGTACGAAGCCGTTTTGTGACTCCAGAGGGAGCTGTGCAAAGTCTGATAACATATGTAGTCTGAAGACTACAAATTTGAAAATGAAAACAATCTGTGGGTGTGGAGTTAAAATTAAGTGAGATTACCCAAACTCTGTTGCTCTCTCCTCATCTCTGCTTGAGGCTAGTGGCTCCAGCCTGCATGAGCAGCATAACAAACCAAATCTATAGCCTACAGTCAAGAGCACAGAGTGGAGTTGCATTGTGGGTAACGTAGGCAGGTTTTGACAAGGACGAAGAATGCACAGATGTGTAAACAATATCTCTGGTTCTGCTGCACAGATTTTGATCCTTTTTTAATTGTCCATTGTGAGTCCGACAATGTTAGGAGTGCAATTCTAAATCTTTTAAGTATTTTTACTACTTTTGGACTTGAAGGCACCTTTAAATTCCAATTTTAAAATAAGCTAGATAGATACCACATGAGTCCCTGCCATTTAGTCCCCACAGCAAGTTTTATCTGGAGCTGAAGTTGCCCCCTTTTAGTTTTTCATCCCTGCACCTGAAAGTGTCTGTGACACCACCCATCATCATCACAGCTTTATTGGGCAACATACTGTAGTTTAAAACATTTAAGAGTAGAATTATTCTTAAGAAAAAGGGCAGAAGTATTGTTGCAGTTGTTTCCTGGTTCTTCTACTTACTCCTGATGCTAGTTTTTAGTAAAACAGAAAGCTGTCATTAATAACCTACTTTTTTCAGTCTAGATCAGAGGTCCAAAGTGGTCCTGAGATAAATATATGGGATCTCAAGATGATTCATGTGATGAATAAAATATATATAACAAATGTATATATTTCTGTTACACTTTTTTTTTCTTTTCTGTATTACAGTATTTAGATTTTTTCTTGTGAAATACAAGACATGTTCACCTCTTTGGTGCCCACAAATAGCCCTTTTTCAAATGAAACACCCTGAGAAGGGAAAATAACTCTTTGGTTGATGTCCAGATTTAGCCCAGAATATAACCTGTGATTAAGGTCGTGAGTAAATCTTGCTTCATTTTAAGCCTTTACAAACCAAACAGATGAACTAGATCCAGATAATCTACTGGCGGCAAAATTCCAGCATCACCTGTATGTGTACTCTTTATCCAACAGAGGGCGCAAGAAGACAACTTGTTGTAAAATAGTTTATTCATCCAATGAATATGCTTGTGACTACTTTTTTATCGTTAAAATCCTGTTATGTGTTTACTAAATACCTAAAATAACATGAATGTGTCAAGCTAAAACAACTTAAAGTTGCAGTTAACAAACCATCATTCAACTAGCGTTAAATTATCACATTAGAGAGATTTCTGCTGTCAGCGAGCAAACACCGCGGTTTACAACATCTGTGCAAGACAAAGAGAAGGAGATGAAACTACCTCATTGTGTGACTTTATCGAATTAGGCATTGCGTTCAATTGCTTACCGTGTTTGAGGTCAGCTCCCGTCCATCAAACACGGAACCGTTGGTTTGTCGGTCCGCGAGAGGTGCGCCTCCCTCCCTTTCCCTCCCCTCGTGCGCGTGCGTCGTTCTGTCACTGGTGTACTGCGTGCCAGACAGCTGCAGCCAGCTCGCGGCATGAGGAGCTGTGCTGGAGGGTTATCAGTCCGTCTGACCAGCATCGAGTTCAACCGGTGAAGCTAGTCGACAGTCGGGGACAAGCCTTCAGCACAACGGCAGCGTTTGGCTCCTCTGGACAGCGAGGGAGAGAATGAGAATAGTGGGTTTAGTTTGTAATTGTAGGTACAGCGCAGCAGAAGAAGGGAAGTCACTCCGAAAGGTAAGCAAAGCGACGACGGGTTTACTACGAGTGAACGTTAGCGTCCCCCACTACACTATTTAGTCTTCACTCTCTTCACACTTATTAGCACTGGAAATGCTGGTATGTGTGTGGCCCAATATACTTGTCGCCTGGGTGTCTTTATCTGGTCCTTTTGTGTCTTTACAACTCGGCTAATTCGCTACAAACCAATAAAGGAAGCAGTAATTATAACGGCTAGCCGCGCGTGTAACGTAAGTTACAGCTGTACACATGATTTTTATATAAATATTTATGTTGGTATTTCTTCTGATAACACATACCATTTACTGTAAGAGTAGATGGCTTACCACAGAGGATTTGTTGGACAGTGAATGAGCGCTTCTCTTTGGGGAATTTCTGTTTTTGCATCACTCTTCATGGGCTTTCCAGCTGTTAAATGGCATGTAAACCCTACAAGGATGGTGAGAAATGTGTCTATGATGGGTACGTCTCTCTATCTTCTGGTTATCCACTCTATCAAACAGCTATATGTTTACTGTTTGGTTGCGAGGTCTGCTTATTAAGCCAATTCTCTCTTTATTTTTCCTCATTTCACTTTAATTTATTTACATAGCAGGTGAGAGACATATGTCAAAAACAGGTAGTTGTGATCCAAGTAACGGGGCAAGTGTATTTAATTATAATTGGAGCAGTGGTTCCTGCCAGTGGAGACTAGTATTTTACCCCATGTAGCCCACTATACAGACCACAGATGTTCCAGCATTCAGAAGTAGGCCAGTGACCGGTCTGTGTGTCATGTCATGCCATGTCATGCCATGCGTGGTCCCCTTTAGAGGGTTAACTGGGCGTCTCACTGGTTCGTATATGGAGTGGGGGAGGTTACAGACAATCTGATTGAAAGATCCCCAGCAGGATCAAGCTCTCATCCTCTGCCAGATGTCTGGTCTGCACATTGTTTTACTGTCATTTGGCCCCCCCTGTCACACCCCCTCTTTGTATTTTGGTTTTCAGTGTAATGTAGCAGATGTGCATGTTACTCTCTCAAGCCATTTCCCCTGTTTTAGATATGCACCGTCATTCACTTTTTTGAGCAGTGGTAGTTGTACAACATGTCTCTGTGAAGATATGTTGAAGTTGAAGGAGACAGATACTGTACATATGTTAATCTGAATGGCTTGGTGTGTGTGTGTGCACACATGCCTATGGATGCAAAATCTACAGTCCACAAACTGTTATCTAGAGGCTTCTTATAACAATGACTTCTTTTTTGTTGGGCTGTACATGCAGACTTAAAATCTGTCAACAGGCCTATAGCATGGCTAGACCAAGAAACATTTTTTATAGTTGCTTATTTTAAGCCTTTAGTGTGAGCGTAAAGGTTTGCATAAGTGTTTGTGTGTCACGTTGTGTGTCATTTCTCTGTTTGTGGTTTGAGGAGGAAATCCCACATTAGAAAAGTGACTGCTCTGTTGCTTTACTTTTGTGTGACGATTAGCATGTGAGAGCCCCCTCAACTATCCCTCAGCATTTCTCTCTCTTTCATTGTGTTCCTCTCTCTGCTCTGTGTTCTTCCCCCTCAGATGGTTATTGACTTCAAGTCATGAGTCAACCATCTACTGATGGTAGAAAATCCATTCTGCCACAGATTATATCATCATATTCACTGTGATGCCCATTTACAACTAGGGCATGACATCCCAAAAAAGGTGGTAATATTGACATGATGTGTTTCTTATATGCTCTCTGGGGTTTGAAACATTCTTCTTAATCACCAAATCAATGAAAAGCTGTAACTTCGTGCTTTCCCAGAGAAGCTTGATATTTGAAAGGCTGAATCCAGCTGCGCAGTTGAACTTTAAAAAATGCGTGCAAACAGAACTTTTTATTTGTAGAAAGCTTTCAAGTACTTGAATGTGCTCTCGAACAGTGACCTGACTGCCCTCTCCAATGCCAAGGATGTGAGCCACGTGTAAGGCAGAGCATGTGATCCCTCGTTTTGTGTCTATGCCCGTGAATGGGCCTCAGTAAGCAGCATTAAGCTTTTTTGGTACACTTAAAGATAGTGATTGCCTCTCTGTCATTTTTCGACTGTTCTATTGCACTACTACACTCCAGTTATCTCACTTTGAGGTATCAGAAGATATTGATGAATCTTTATTTCCTGGATGAAAGCCGTGGGACAGCAACAGCATTGCAAATAATCAGTTAAGATATGATTTTGTTAACAAATTGTACTCATTAACTTGCGTCTGATTAAAAAAAACATATACATTTTAAGTTTAATAGTTTATTGAAATCATAAATTGTAACTGAATCTTGATATCTTACTTTGTGACCAAATTTAATGTTCATCTATCATTCTCTCATAGGTCTTTTCAGTCAGCAGCCTTCATTGTATTCTGTTGGGGTAATATTATCTCAGTTGAGAGGCATCAATAGCCTTTTTGTCTGCCTGAATGGCGGCTTTATGACAGACGTCAAAGGCTCAGTGCCGGGTGTCACAAAACGCACCAGATAGTGAAGCATTTTGCCAACCATTAAAAAAGACAGAAAGGCTTTAGCAAATCTGAAATGTCTTTTCAGACTTTCATTTGTTTCTCTTCAGATGTCTTGGAAGATTAGTTTATGTCCATATCACTTCTTATTTTATTCAGGGTCTCAGGGACCTTGAGCCTGTCTCAGCGTCCATCGGGTAGAAAGCAAAAGTGCAAGCTGGACATGCTGTCAGTCTGTCACAGAACTATGTTATAGACACAAGCACATCACACCCATATTCACACCTAGGTGCTATTTTGACTTTTCAGTTTACCAAACCGCATGTCTGAAAGCCTTGCAAATATGAGAAGAACATGCAAGCACAACGGCCCCATGCTCATAATATTTCTGACCTCATTCTTGGATGTTCACAGTGCCACTATGATGATGATGATGATGATGATGATAATTTACACTTTTCATAGGATATTCATATGCAAGACAGAATGTGGTTATGATGGTCAAGCAGGAAGAAGCATTGTTTTCCATTTTACTCAGCTAGAGCAATATAACATGTTTAGAAAACTAACCACAGTACTTTTATGTAAGTAAGGCCAAAAAAAACATTTTAGCTATATCACCATATTACAAAAGCCAAAATCTTCTCATATCATCTCATATCATGATACACTATTAATTGTGTAATTGTAAATTAATCGCCCAGCTCTAGTTGTTTTATATGCATAGAAGCCTTTTTCCCTTTAGGCTGATTATAATTGCCAGTATAGTACTGAAATGGTTAGACAAATAATCGATTAGTCAATCAACAGAACATTAATTGCCAACAATTTTAATATTCAATTAATTGTAATTCAGCAAGAAAAATGTCAAACCTGTCATTTTATTGAATGACTACTCACTTATTTAAAAAGTGACGTATTAATTGATAATGAAAATAACAATTAGTTGCAACCCAACTTGCCACACAAAGTGATAAACATACTGTACTGTCACATGCTGGTTTATTACATTTGGGACGTAGAGTAATCTGCCAGAAACAAGTGCTGCATTTGCATGAGCTAGTTTGTCCATAAATAAACCAAATCTATTCCTTACTCTGTCGTTAGTGAAATGGAGGTCACACTACTGTTGTAATAGATTGTCACTCAGACTGAAAACTGCTGCTCTACTGAGTGATGGTTCCCTGGGATAATGGCCCAAATAGTTGTTTGTCTTTTGGCATTTGTATAAAGGCTAAATTGGGCTATCTTGGAATTTCCCTTCTATGATTGTCCCTATTCTAGTTTGTGTCTTTTGCAGATGCCACTTCAAATTTGTTTTTGCTCCAAATACTTAACCTCCTTCTGATGTCGAATCATGGTGGAAGACTTCTCTTCTCCAGTGTTAAGACTTCCCTTTCCATGTGCCAAAGACTTCTTTTTTTCTGTGCTTGTAAACATAATTTGAACATGAAAAAAAACTTTAATAACCACACTACCAGTGGTGAGTCTCTGCTTAGCTTTTGACTTGAGACCAGCTGACTTTGGTCCTCATTGGGCCTTTCTCATTCGGTAACATGCTCTGTATGTGTTCACCTTCTTGAATTATTTAATCTGTTTGGCAGTGAAAAAATAGTGCTGTGTGGTGCAGTGTAGTCATATACAAACAGTGAAAAGTGTCTCTGATCTCATTTAGCTATGAGCTGAGCAGGGCACTGGATTTAGGGATGTATGAAGAGGTTTGTTATGCAGAGAGATTTGTTAGGATATTTTTGAAAATGGTTAGATAGGAGCTGGAGTTTAAATATAACATAACAGTTTGCATGAGGTTGCATAACATCCCTAAGCATTGTGCATTACCCTTATTATTTATTAACTACACATTGATTTTTCAATTTCATATTCATAGTTGACAAAACTTAGTATAACAGAATAGCACTAGTTTATAATGTAATAGTCCTACTTTGGATGAGTGCTTTTCTCTGGGTTCACTGCTTGTATTATGACTCCATTCTTGCCAGGAAGAGGATCCATTTATGAGAATGTGGCTTTCTTAGCCGGGTCCTGTGGTTTTGTGTTTATGAACACTGTTCCCTTGACATTCCTGTCCTCCTCATACCACCCCTCCAAAACATGCTGCCACTCTGGGAAACAAGGCCTCTCTCTGGCTGGCGTGCCATTCCAGCATCTCAAACTTTGTGTGGTCATTGTTATATTTAGACACCCCACCATCCTCCCCCAGGTAATCTTAAGATAGCAAGGACCAGTTCTCAGGCTGGGGTCAGATGCAAGGTGAGGTGAAAGAGAGCCCCCTTCCTCAGTCTCCACCTTGTTATTTCCTTTGTTAGGATAGAGAAAGGGTTAGATAGTTTGGGATGGTAAGTGTTGTTGGCAAATCTGTGTTCTGTGTGGTCAGCTTTGGAAAAACGATAAGGCAGAGTGACAGTGGTAGCGGAGCAGGACAGAAAAGCCCCTTGGGGACATAAAGCTATTCTGAGCCTTGTGCTTTTTCCCTAGTCCCTTTGCTCTGGATTTTTTGCTCCTGGGTCACACAGTCTCTGTGTTGCTGCTATTTTCTATGCATAAACACAAACTCTACAGCTGTACAAAAGAAACCGAGGGAGACAGGGGAAAGAGAGACTCAGACAGCAAGGAAGACAAGGAATCTCTTGTTAAGGAGACTGTGGTAAGTCATCAAGCGTCTCAGCAGTTACAGTTTTTCTCATTGGCCTAATTTGGTATCATCCTTCTCCCTCTTCTTAAGTTCATTACCTATTTTACATGGTCTCAGTAGCGGCTTTAACCCAGTAAAGAATAGATTGAGTTAGCACACTGTTTGCCATGCTTTGTTGTGAGTTAGTAGCCACTAAGTACAAGTCCTGAGAGGAGCCACTGGGGAAAGGGTAGACAATTGGCCATTGTCCCTGCACCATCACACCTGCAAAACACATGTTTGGTAGCATACTGCTTTGACACTTTCATCATTGTTATGTCTCTGGAGGGTGCAGATGGTACTGAAGCATCTGGGCTTATGCCTTGAATGTAGCCTAATGATTGGTCATTATGTGCAACATGCGTGAAGATGGCAAACAAGATAAAATTGAGTAGTACAACTTGTTTCTATACCACTTACTTGTAATTGTGTATTATGAACTCTTACTGAATCACTCTCTGGCCTACACTAGAGCCTCAAGCATATAGTTATTCAGTCTGAGGAAGTTTACTGTATCTCCAGCTGGACTCCATACCTTCCCTTAAAGAATGGGACGGCTGTTGAAGATCTCGTACCAGCCTTCTTAGATTTCCTGTGGGGTGAGTTAGTGATATTCATAGACTCCAGGCGTCTCCCTTACATTCATATTTTAAACTGCCAAATCAATGTTATGTTAAGAAGAAATTAACAAAAGACCAATATGCCCAACTATTCTGCTGAACAGTTCCTGAGGTACGTTTTCTTTTCTGTGAACAAAAGATCAGTTGAAGGTGAACTTGACTGCAGGCTGTTGCAGGAATATATGAACCTGAAACAGGAGCTGCTGTATCATTAACATGGAAACTTCCTGCCCATCATCTACACAGTAGAGCACAAAGAAACCTAATACATCTGTGCAAGAAACTATTAACTCAAATATGACATTTCTGATTCATTTTCATACCTGCTGAGCTATACAGAAATAAAAGAAACCCCCTCTCAGACTAATCACCATCTCTTCCTCTGCTTTCTTTCATTTTCTGCTTCTTTTGGATTCATGTATGCTTACATGCACACACTGTGTGTCTGACACCCATTAAAATCTGGAGCTCTGTAACCATCTGGGACTTCAGACTTCTTCATGTGGAAATTAGAGCCATGTGGTCGCTTGTTAGCCTCCTTCTCTCCCTGAACTGGAAATGGTATGCTTGCTCTCCAGAATCACAGTATTAAGGTCATGTAGTGACAGGGATAATAACACAGACTGCATTACAAGACATGCTTTGGAGTTTAATGTTATAAATTATAGTAGTAATGACTGTAATAATTACTGAAATTAATACCATATCTAATCCTGAAGTCAAAAGATATATATATAAAACCACCAAAGTTGCAAAAGTAATACATTTAATGTTTTTTGTGATTTTGTGTGGATGCTAGCCCTGTCCAGTCACTTACTGAAAAGCTTGGATGTCATGGGATTTAGGTATACTGAAGACGGAGAAGGACTCAGTCACACAAATGAAAGGCATGTGGTAAGGTTTACCGTTGGCTGTCTGTTAGATTAGGAAAAAGCCTTTTATCTACCACTGTGCATTCTTTAATGATGTGAAATCTCAAGTATAGATCTTTTAGAATGAAATAGAAAAGCCAACATTTTGTGATCTTTCATTTATGAATCATTAAAGTATTTACCCAAAGGCACTTGGTGGTTGGTAATATCAGACCCCCAGATGAGGTAATGCAAGCCTGTGAAGGACAGATGATGGTTTAAAACACACGCTGATAATAAATAGCATAGGTATGGGAGTGTGCTTTGTGAGGTTAGTCAGGTTGAATGAGCGCATGGCTCTAGCTTGTCCTTCTGCAGAGCTAGCTGTCTTTTGGCTGACCACACAGACTAATCATCCAGTGGTTTAAAAAAAAAAAGAAACTAAACATCTGTCGTCATCTCCTTCGTCGTGCCATCAGCAGTTTCAGGACAGGGTTTGCGTGCCAGCCACAAAGAGGATGCACTGTGAAAAATGTGCTCTGATCTCAGTATTGGATGAATCTGTCCTTTGGGGTTTCAATGCAACATCTGTAGAAAACTTCTTTTATAGCGGTTTGTTGAGATGAAACAGGTTGAAGTCTCCAGTCCAGTGACTTCAGCTCTGCTTATCTCCACTTTGTAAACGTTCCACGCCCTGATGTAGTTTCACTCTGTGGTTTCAGTTCAAGATGTCTGCCTTTTGACAAACACATATATCAGAATCAGAATCATCTTTATTGGCCAAGTATGTTTACTCACACAAGGAAATGGACTCCAGTATCACACACGACACAACACAACAATCTTGAGGAAGATACACAAGGAATGTCTATACACAGGTGAAACAGCTTTTATGAACTGTAAACAGGATACAAATATTGCAAAGAAGTGAAGAGTGCAAGGAGTGCTGAGATAAATATTAAATGGTAAAAAAGTGAGTCAATGTTACTTTATATAAATATAGTAGGTGGTTATGTGCAATATACACAGCATTTTCAAAATGAAATGTCTAACACATTTTGTATTGTAAATACATACATGCACACACTTACCTAACCCAAACTATCAGTCCAGTGTAGCTCGCTCTCAAAGTTTCCAAGGTCCTACAGTTTACAGTTCACTACTGCCAAACTCCTCCTAATCTCAGACATTTTGAATCTGCTCTAGTATAATCGTCTGCCTTAAATCTGACTGCTACTTAGATTCAGATTGATTATAGACCAAAAGAGAGATGATCATGGATCAAGGAAAAGTAGAAATGTGTAAAAGAGGACTTGTTTTTCATCATACCAGTGAAATAGATTTAAAATAAGCAAGAATAACAATGTTAAATTTGAGTATGGCCTGTTTGGGTCTCCCTAAGTCACTTTAATACAATTGTCCTAATAATTCCACTTCTTGATAGTCTGACAGCTATAGCTTTATCAATGACAATTTAGGACATGTGGGTCATACCTGGACTGAACACAGCCAGCGGAGGACATACATTTAGATATAGGGAAATTTTGGTGATAAATCAATAGAAGACATTTTGACTGCTTACAAGCATGTAATTAGCTAGATGTGATTCAGAACGCCTTGCAAAACATTTGTGGTTACAACATAGCACTCAGAGCTTATATACGCAAGCTAGATTTAGAGCTCTATGTCATAACAGGAAATGATGTCACTAAGGCCCTAGGCTCAACGTCTTGTATCCTGTAAGCAGGTTATCAAAATGTAGCCATACAGGAAAGTGGTTTCTTACTGCAGTTTATTCCGTCTCTTCAGCTATCTGCAATTCTCTTTGCCCACTGTCTACCCACTGCTCAAACTAGCCCACTTACCACTTACTCACCCCCCTCTGCCTCACTCCACCTACACTTTGAGAGATATGTGAAAGGATTATACTGTTTTTCTTTTAAAAAAATGTAAATACTGTACCTTGTTGTGTCTCTACACTTGACTCCCAGCTCACACTTTCAACTTGTAATGTACTAAGCAGAAAGTCTCTTAAAAGTTATAAATAATTTACTTCTTAATTGATCTTTTATTTTGTCTTTTTTTTTTTCTACACACTCCTACGAACTATACACCCCCCCAAGGTGTGATGCTTTATAGTTTTTTGTTGGATCTCTTTCCCACTCAGTGACCTTCTCTCATGCTTAGTCACTTTTTTCCTTCAGTTTCCAACAGTTTGACACCCTGATCCCCACCACAGCTAGCCACCTTTCCAGTCACCACTTGAAAAGAGATGTTCAAAGTGAAATTCTTTCAAACTAACCCTGAGAGATGTAATGCTTTTTGACAGAACGCCCATTGAGGTGGGCCTCAGCTGTGTGGTGACTCACAAGCAAAATACCAGCAGTGTTAATGTGAACTGACCATCCTGTGGTATTACTCATGTCTTTCTTGCTGACTACTAACACCAAGTCTGGATAATTTGAGGCTTTTGTCAGTAGAAGAGTTTCCCCTTGTAGGAGGAAGACCCATTTTGTTGTCGCACTCTTTTTGCGGTTTTGATTGAACCTGTTGTTGAAGGAGTGGCAGTCACTGGTTTCCTTTTCTTCCTGACCCCTAAACAATACTATCAGCAGTCCGGAGACTCAACACAGGAAGTAAGCAGCTGGAACCTAAAGATGAAGCATAACGGAACTTTTACACACATTGACTTAGTGGACAGTGATTGTAAAACGGCCCACAATCCCCCACGTGGAGAATGGATGAAAAACATCTCAGTTTTGCTCCAGGTTGAGTGTTGGAGTTAGTCTTGTTTTTATCACAACTCTTGTTAGTCATGTACGGCCATGCTGAAAATTATTCATCTGTGAAAATTTAGCCAAAAAAGGAAATGAGGATGATGAATAATAGCTTAAACACAGCCATGATCATAAGGTTTGCCTGGTATCCAAATTTTTTTTATTAATGAATACATTTTTAGTACTATCCATGTGTTTGGTCAACTATTATAAAACAAGAACTGCCACAATAATTATGCTTATTTAGACATTCCCTTCATACTCTGCTATTGAGAAATGTTCAACTTGTCAGGGTGTAACTGTCCGGTTTGAAAATGCAAATGCAAAGTATAAATAACTGAGCAGGTGCACTAAATGTTGCACTTTATACAATGTAAAATTGTGCTGGTTGAAATAAACAACAGACACAAACAGGCTTCAAGTAGGTTTTTACAACTTTAACATCAACTCAGCAAGTTACAAATTTTGCCTTCCTCTGCAAGCCTTTTCACCTTTCACTTTTAAATGAAGCCTGCATCCAAAGTTCCAGGCAGGCAAGTCTTCCCTCATCCTGTGACAAGGTGAGAGAAGGGCTAATAGCACCACCTTGCAGACAGCTTACCCAACTGTCCAGAAAAATATGCTGATGCCTCCAAAAACCTGAAAATAGCTTGACCGGGAATGGACGAGAAAGGGAAAATTGTTGAAAGGACAGTCCATTTGTTCAGTGGTCTGGTTTCACTGACCACCTGTTAGACAAGAGGCTCAGCTGTTGTTTTAACGGAGAAGACAGGATGCTGGGGCTGGGGTTTTTGAGATTAGGCTGACACACATGGTACCTGATGAAAAGGAAATAACACATCTATACTAACATATTTAATGATTAATGCTGATTGTAGGAGAAGCAGAAGCAAAATGAACCATGGGTCGGGCTCTTACATAGTTTAAAACAGGTGTACAGAGCAGATCTACAATTTTTTGACACTGTGATAAGTGAAACAAAGTATTGCATCCAGTTCAAACATGTTAAGGAAGATAAGCACAAATTAAAAACAAGTTACTACATTTTTTGTTAGAAGACAAAAAAATGAAATGACTTTTAAGTTGAATTAGGCAGTAGATTGTGAGTGTTAGAAATATGGGGAAAGAGACACCAAGTGGCCTACATGATATTTGAGGAAGTGTGCATACTCACAAACAAACTGCGTCTTGAAATTTGATACCCTGCCACCTCCCAATATGGCCACTGTTGCGTGACATCAAGATGTAAACATAATTTACATCTTGATGTCACGTTGCTTGATACAAAATGTCTCCCAGTCAGCGTGAGGCAAAAGTTAAAGGGTCTTTATGTGACGTGGCAGGTGGCATCACACCTGTTGCTGCAAGGCATGCCAGACATACTGTACTGCCTGAGGCCTCAGCTGGCTACACATGCTGTCAAGCATCAGTGAAAGTACTCCTCAATGGACTACATTTGTAGCAATGCGCCAGCCTGTAGACTGTTCCTTACAGTGTCACTGAGTGGGTTTAAAGTGAATACAAGTTTAATTTTAGGCTGACACATTTGTGAAAAGTTAATTTTATATTTCAATTGCCATAACCTGCAGTATGAAACTATTTAAAAATCTGTTTCACTTATATTTCTTTTAGAGTAACACAGAAGACTTTTATTTCCTGTTCTGTCTGTTCAAATACTTTGATTTTAGTTTTCCCAGCTCCGGCATTTGTCCCATGACAGCATTTAAATGTTAAGCATGACAAAGGCCTTCTTGTCTAACCTGTTGCTTAAAATAAACTAATAGGGTGGTTCTTAACCCTGATGCTTTAAAGCCTGCAGTATATTCAAAGGGTGCGACAGGCCGGGGTTTTGAATGTGTTTCTTTTATCTCCTTTCATCCACTGTGCCTGCTAGGCATAGCTTGCATATTCTTCATATCCAAACATCATTCTGAGATGCTGATCTGGCAAAGGAATGGTGAGGCTGTTCTCTCTCAGGCGATTATTCAGCCCTGACAGCTGCTAAACAGCCGAGCCATGCTGCCAAAGCACATCAGGCCAGGGAAGGCTAGAAGCAGGCTTAAAGGGGCAGACCGGGGTCAGGTTGGGGTTATAAATGTGAGAAAGAGGGACGGGAAGAGGCTCCAGCAGCATCTGAGTCTTGGTTGTTGTCCCCCTCCCTGTTTCTGTCATTGTGGGCTCAAGACATCCTGTCGATATCCTCCAATGCGACTGTGCACTTAGGCAGAAACAAAAATGACTGCATACATGTACACACACACACAAAGTCCCATGACTGTCATTCTGTGACACACTTTCATATATGCCTGTTATATTCGCTGGCCTACTGTGACCGTCTGCTTGTGATTAACCCTCAAATAGCCCAGAAATGACACACATAAACAACATTCTGTACATTTTCTTCCTTTTACCTACTTTTTTACAAGGGTTCTAGTTTGAAAGTTTTGATCCCATATTAACAAACCTGTTAATGAGTCTCGAGACAGACTACAGCATTAATAGGCTGTTATACCTTGCTTTGTTTTTAAAGAACATAAAGTAATGTGATGCCTTGAGAACCCATTCTGTCGCATTAGCATTAGCATAGCTCTGGCTTTTACAGGTGATGTGTCATATTTGTATCTTTGGTCAGGTGTGTTTCTATTTCGTTTGGGTTTTGGTGATGGATAAGTAAGAACACAACAAGTAGATCTGAATTTGAGCCCTGTGCAAAGGAGTTATAGCATGCTGTGTGGTCTTTTTCAGTTCAAGGTTTAAGCTGGCGGTGGTGGTCTCACCACAGAGAGTGACGTCTGTTCGGTGGCTTTAAAATACGTCTTGTACTTAAGGTACACATAATGAACAATTCTCACCCCTGCTGATGTTTCCTTTTCACAGCACATTTAAATCCTGCCAGCTTAGCACTGCTCTGTAGCTAAGATATGTGATCACTTCTCCATACCCTCTCCATATTTCACACATACACCAACAACCTGCAGTGCATCACTAATCTACAATATCTTGTCAGTTCATTTATCCAATCAGATTAAAATGATTTGGCCTAATTCTAATGATTATTTACAACATTTTGTGTTTTGTCTGCTTCCTGCCAGATTTTGACATGAAGAAGGACATAGACATAGACACATTGATAGCAGTGGAACGCGCTGAAATCATCTCCAAATATGAGAAGGTAAGTGTGTGCATAGGACATCTCCTAATTCTGATTATGATGGCCTCACTAATGATAATAATTCGCTTAAGGTTGTGTAACATATCAATTGACTAATTGTCAGTTAATTTTGGTGGAGACTACAGAGAGGAGCATTTCCCTGCAGTGCGTAGATTTGTTTATGGAGAGATTTCAACTACTGCCAAATGTGAGGAGCAGAAAGTGTACCATAGCTCCTGAAAGCCTTCATCATAAAGAGGATCAGATCTCTAAAGTAAAATCATGATCCTTTGGAACATAATATTTACTCAGAGAAGGGTAGCTTCAGCTCACTGAAGCAGTGGAGTTGATGGTCTTCCATGTTCAGTGAGGCCCTGAGTGGTGCCTGAAATGTGTGAACTCAGAATAGATCTGTTACCAACATGCAGTGGAAATGAGATTACAAGGAATGATCAATGAATGAAACAGTGACTGTGAATATTTGCATGTGTGAATTGGGGTTAAAGCACTTTCATTTGCACCCATTGGAATAGCAAAACAAGACGACCGCATGTGAAAGAGTACACAAAAAATAAGAAATTTTATTTTGTTTAACATAGTTTTAATGGCTATTGGACAAAACATTTTGATTTGAAATTTACTTTTCCACTGTTGTCCCAGCTCTGCCTGTAATACATGTAAAACTATACAACTATCACCTCTTATACTATCATTAGTCCATACATTTATACCTCATCTCAAAATTTCACTTAACATAAGTATTTTATCCCACTTGTTCAGTCTGTGTCACTTTAGTTTTAAAGTTTGTTTGCCACTCTTAAGTTCCATTTTAAGTAAACAGTTTATTTTGCGTACAATATTTTCTAATGGGATTATGATATGTTGTTGTTTCAGGGCAGGCAGGAGGGTGTCAACATTGACCCGTGGGAGGATGCTGACTACAGCATCTATAAAGTCACTGACCGCTTCGGCTTCCTGCAGTAAGTTAAAGGAGTTTAAAGTTTGACAGCTTCCTTGTAGTAGTTTGAATTCTTGGAGAAAACCTTGATTTGTATCCAGTTTATTTCTGCCCATTTTGCTCCCTCATCTTGCTTCTTTTTCCCCACATTATGATGATGTCTTATGTGACTTAAATTATTCGTAATACTTGTTGTGTATTTCTGCATTCTTGCTCCAGTGAGGAAGAGCTGCCGACACCCAGCGCGCTTGAAGAGAAGGTACGTATTTTATTTGCTACCCAGCGAGTCCAGGTTTGATGTTTATGCTCTGTCACATATTCATTGGACCACATCCGTCTTTCCTCTCCCCAGCAAAAGCAGCAGGAGATTGAGCGAGTGGAGAAATGGGTAAAGATGGTGAAGAACTGGGACAAGTATAGGAACAGTGAAAAGGTGTGTAACTCATAAGAACACTCAGGCTCATTCAGACACACTAACATACTGTCTCAATTTAGCCCTTTGCTTCCCTTTTTTTTCTCTTACTCATCTCCGTGATGTATTATTTCCGTTTCTGTTTATATACTGTTTTCCATTCCCCTTTTAAGCACAACTCATTCCTTTATCCCTCCCTTCTCTCTGGTCTAGACAGTTGAAGCATGAACATAAGTGCATGTGATGAGTCCTTGTCAATCAATAGGGTTAAAAAGGCAACACCCTATAAAGCAGCATTTAGATGTGACCCTCTGCCTCTTCCCTCTGGTTGTTGTGAATACTGTCTCTTTATGTTCAGAGAGTGCCTATTCATGTCTGTTCATATGTCTCTCTCACATGTGTTTCAGTTGGTGAAGCGTGTATATAAAGGCATCCCTCTCCAGCTCAGAGGCCAGGCCTGGGCCTTGCTTTTGGACATAGAGAAAGTCAAAGAAGAAAACGAGGGAAAGTATGAGGTATGAATCTTAGAACTGTCAAACATTTCCCATCAACAATGTGATCACTGTGAAAGGGCAAATTCCCTGCGTTTTTTGTAATTTTTTTTTTTTTTTTGTCTTCCAGAAAATGAAGCTGCAGGCACGTAACTACTCCACGGAGATCAAACAGATAGACTTAGATGTCAACAGGACCTTCAGGAACCACATCATGTTTATGGACCGCTTTGGAGTCAAGTGAGTCCTTGACTTCTATCAGCAGAAGACTTAATCATGACAATAGTATAACTTTCGATAGTGTGTCAAACATTAACATTATGACTTATGTTACTAAAATTGAGTGGTGATACATGACTAAGTGGCTCTATAAATATTACTGTTGTGGTGATTTCTTCATTCCACTCTCTACACCATTACATCACTGCCACCCAAAGGAGTCACAGTAGCAACGTTGAGTAATTTGAGTGTCTGACACATTTTAGCGTTTATCTAAGCAAATGACGTTCCTGTGGATCATATGAATACTCGCCTGACCTTTGTCTCGTAAAATAAGTGACACAGTTCAGTTAGCTTTCATAACAAATATCTTCAACCCCTTTTGTCCAAAGTTCTTGTTTTTGTTTCTTTTGTCACCTCACATGTTCAGGTTTGCTTTTGCTAAGTCTCCTGTAGGGTGTGACCTCTGGCCTTAACCTTGAGGCAGCCCCCCCCCCACACACACACACACACACACGCACACACACACACGCACACAAAACCAAAGCGGTTGTTTCCTCCTCTCGGTGTTTTATTAGCCTTCCTGTCAGTGCACGAAGCCCCACAGGAAATGGCATTCATACAGAAATGTGCACCGACATCAAGTGCACATGTACAGAATAACAATGCTCACAGTTGTTTATTCCGACGCAACACGGAATGCATACATGGAAAAATGATTTAAACATATGTTAAGCTGCCTTCAAAGCTCAAACACTGTATGTTCATTCATAGCATTTGCTCGGTTATTGTGGGTTAGTTGTGACTCTGTGAAATCCGCTGGTCTTTCATAGTCGGTTTAACTCTCCGAATGTGTGACAGAGTGCTCTCTTCTTGCTCTTTGTAACGTACTTCCCCTTCGATTCAAAGCCACTGACTCCAAACAGACCAAAACACAGCTCCATCCTGCTTGGCTGCCCACTCCTTCCCTGCAAGTCAACAGCTGTCTTACTCACACAGAGACACTGACAGCTATTTAAAGCTCCTTTCCTGTCTCTGTCAGTGTCTGTAAGACATGTATTTACTATGGCCTGCAGTGTAGACATCCTCTCCTGTCCACATTATATTTGTTAATGCCCCTGCTGCACTCACAGACACATTCACTCACACACACACACACACACATAGACACACACACACACAATGGCTGCCTTGTGTTCACTGTCTGAAACTGTTGAGACTCCAGATGTAATCAGCAACGCAGCACAGTCATAGAAGCTGCATGCTTAAGAGGAAATTATGTGATGAAAATCTTATGGAGGATTTTCATATCTGCGTATTGCAGCATCTGCTCACATATGTCAAATCATATTAAACAAAAGCTCCACTTTAGATGGTGCTGTATTGATCCCTAAAAACAGAAAATCAGAAAAATGCATGTTCTTTATCAAATTCTGGGTCACAGAAGTCCTTTTACACATCATTTTTGCAAAGGGCAGAGCTGGAAAGGTCATGTGTTGGACTAGAGGGGGAGGTATTTACTCACACACACACACACAGGATGATAGGATGCAGCCAGGGTTTGTCAGCCTCCCCAGAAATATTTGCAGCTGCTTTCAATCTTTCTGTGCTGATTAATTTAGGGATGAGGTGGTTTAAGCTTGAGAAATCATTCCTCATGTGGCTTTGGGGTATTTTCATTTAATAAACTCCACTGTATTCCAACATGCTCTGTCAGCTTGCTCAGTTGTTGCAAAAGTATCATATCCTCATTTTAACTGGCGGCTTCTCTGTTCTGTCTCTAGGCAGCAGGCACTGTTTCACGTCCTTGCAGCCTACTCCGTCTACAACACGGTAAGTTTGTTTATCTGTTTGTATATGTGTGCTTTCCCAAGCACGTGTTACATAATATGGAAGAGTCTTGTGTACATGCAGCACATCAGCAGCGCAACAGTTGCGAGTCCATCAAGCGTGTTAGTTTTCTGTACAGCCAAGAACAAGCCAAGCACTCTAAACCCATCTATGCTTGTGCTTGTTTAGAGCCTTGGGTGAGATGTTTTATGTATGAATGTGGCTTTTCCTGGATGTACAGCAACACAGTATATCACTCAGACCACCAGTGAACCCACATTCACGCTCAGTGTTCACATCGTCAGACTAAGTTCCCCTTTGACACTAACAGGTAGTCCTACTAGTAAGACAAATTACTATATACTGTAATGTAGCTATTAACACAGTACATATATTCCTGTTTTCTTGATTTAAGATACACCATCAGAAAAATGACAAACATACATTTATTGTACCTCAAGTACTTATTTCTCATGACACCACAGTTTCATAATTTTTATTTTAACAACATTCAGAAGCCAGAGTTTGTCTCCATGAGGTGAAATCTGGCTTTTATAACTCAGCAGGAATTATTTGTGTCAACACATTTACAAAAATACAGTAAATGTTCATATGTGTTTGCAGCCTATATTTTAACATATGCATGTATATTAATACATGTATATTAATTCTTATATAAGCACAGATTGCTGCCATCTGGGATGGATGGAACCATTAAAATTAATCTAAAGACAGTCTTTATGAATACATGCGCACAGTACATCTGAGCACACTGTCCAGGTCTGTTTTTCTGATAGGGTTGTGTAGTCGGTTCCTGTGTGGTAGAGGTGTTTGAGCCAGAGGAAATGGGCATGTGCTGTTCCCTTTTTCCGTTTTCCCCTATTCTCACACACTGCTCATAAGAAACTGGGTCAGTAGGAGAGCGCGAGAGAGAGAGAGGGAGGGAGAGGGATAGACGGGGGGGGGAGTATGTTTGTCCTTTCGCCTATGTGATGGTAGAGAAGAATGTGGAGAATGCGTAGTTTAACCTCAGTGTAACCCCAATTAAATTTACAGTTTTTCCTTGAAAGGATACTTTGGAGTGTCCATTTCTAGCTGCACAATAAATCAGCCTTAATATGGACAAATACCAAATCAGCGTCTGGGTTTGTGTATCCTGTGAATGCCAAGGGCGATTTGTTTTGTGTAAATCAATGAATCATAGTGGAGTGGAATTGGCGGTAATTCAAGTTGAAGACATGACATTTCCGAGAATATTGTATAGTTGACTACAGTAAATATTTGAATTACCTTGGTAAAAGTGTTTATAATAACGTAGCAGTATGTACAGTAGGTCTGTGTCTCCTCGTGTGCAGTATAACCACACGCATATACAGTCTGCCTTCAGACCACATCAGACATTCAGGTGCTCTCTTCCTCTCATCTCTGGTCCTGTGTGTGCTCTATTAAATTATGAATAATTCTTCTCATTTGCCCATTCTGTTTAATTGAACCTATCTCTTCTCCCGTGTTCCCCCAGGAGGTGAGCTACTGCCAGGGGATGAGTCAGATCGCTGCCATCTTGCTCATGTACCTGAATGAGGAAGACGCCTTCTGGGCCCTGTCCCAGCTCCTCACCAACAGCAAGCATGCCATGCACGGTGAGACACAGGAAGTAATGAAGACCAAATAAAGCAGAGCTGATACATGTTTGGGCATAAACCAATTGTCTTTTATTAAAAAGGACAGAAATGTATGGGGCTAATACTGCAGCAATATAATTTCCAAATGTGTGTGGAAAGTTGTGAAACTGGATCCCAATCCATACATATGTACTCAGATTTGTGGACGCTTTAACAAATTTGTAAATGCATGCACAGATTTGTAAATATGTGCAAGAATCTGTAAATGCAGATTTGTGAATGTGTACACAAATCTCTAAATGTGTCTGAAAATATATATTTAAACAAAAAAAAACATGTACCTGTAATTCAAGGTCTGCATGACCTGCAAATTGCAAATCTTCACACACATTTGCAAATAATCACATCACAGGTCTTTTCACTTTTTCTCAAAGTGCCTTTCATCAAG
Organism: Thunnus thynnus; assembly: GCF_963924715.1. Classification (NCBI taxonomy): domain Eukaryota; kingdom Metazoa; phylum Chordata; class Actinopteri; order Scombriformes; family Scombridae; genus Thunnus; species Thunnus thynnus. The sequence continues at coordinate 12,313,972 of NC_089521.1, forward strand.
TCTTTTAAGAGGAAATACTGTTGAACTTATAAATATTATGTCTCCACCTTCACCGCACTATTTATGGTTTGCTCATTTATTTTTTCATGGTGCTAGGGTTCTTCATCCCGGGATTTCCCAAGCTGCAACGTTTCCAGGCCCATCACGAGCTGATCCTCTCCAAAATGCTGCCTAAGCTGAAGAAGCACCTGGTGAGTTACGCAACATCTGTATGACTGATGCTTTCTGTCCATTGCAAGAAGTCTGGAGCGAATTGATTGCTTAGAAGGTCCTGGGCTGCAGTTGATTTAATCAGGTCATTTCTCTTTATCTGATTAATTTTTGTTGCAAAAGGCCCAAGTTCAGAATGTTACTGCAAAGAAATGAGTCTTAAGCGTCCAAACTGTTTGGAAAATGAGATTTATAACTGAGAACAGATTACGTGGAGTGATTCCCATAGAGACTATTCCTCATTAATTCCTGCCCCACAGGACAAGGAGCAGATGACAACGGGGATTTACACCACCAAATGGTTTCTCCAGTGCTTCATTGACAGAGTGAGTATTTGGATTTCCTCAGCTGTTAAAAGAACATGAACTGCATGATTGTTCCGTCTCCGGATCTTTGCTGTTCATATCCAGTCCCCAGATGTATTCTGCAGTCATTAATCAGTATATCACAGCATATTCCCTTGCTTTCCTTTTGAACACGGAACCACATCTGGGGTTGTTTTATTATTTTTTAATCAGACTGACTCTCTGCTGTTGTGTGTCTTACGTAACAGACCCCTTTCACCCTCACCCTGCGTTTATGGGACATCTACATATTGGAAGGAGAGAAGATGTTAGCTGCCATGGCTTATACAACCCTCAAGTTACACAAGAGTGAGTATGAGGCTGATTGAATTATCTTCCGTGCCGTGCAGCGCTGCGCTAAATGAGTCAAGGAAACCAGCTTCATGCCCATGGCTGCTGTTGCTATACCAGTGAGTGTTACTTTGTGGATTATACCACACAGTGCCTTGTGGTTGGCTGCCTCCTAACTGGATGGCTTACATAATGCAAGTGGCCGGTTGCTGTGGAGAAGAATCGAAAGCTGACTTTTCATTGGATGCTTGCACAAGCATTGTCTCAACACATATTCTTCCAAGACCAATCTCTTGACGGCCACTTATATACTTATTTTAAAGTTGTGTTACATGTGTTGAAGCTTTGTCTTTAACAATATAATTTCTATTTTATGGATCACCATATCATAGATGTTACCTTACCTTTGACCTTATAGATTAGTGTCACCTGTTCTATGACTTAACTTGTGTCTCTGGTGTGTGTGTGTGCAATCAGAACGCCTGCAGAAGCTTCAGTTGGAGGACCTGAGGGAGTTTCTTCAGGAGCAGCTGGCTGCTTCTTATTTCCTGTCTGATGATGTGGTGGTTGAACAGTTACAGGCTGCCATGGCTGAGCTACGCAGCAAAAAGCTGGACCAACCTCCCCCAGGTGCAGTTGTGTTCTTTTATTTCCTTTATTTTTCAGTGCAAAGCTATGTTCACCTCTTTGTCTGATTCATTGTATTTATTTCAAGTATTTTTTCCTTTGCTGATGCATTCTCTATCTCCCATTTCCTTTTATAGCCAAGTCAGAGGAGCTGCCAAAGAAACCTCTGGGTCAAGAGCGACCAGTTCTCCTACTGCCTCTGCAGCCTGACTCACCTCTGGAGGTCAAAATAAATCTGCAGCCCCACAGCCAGCCCAACGTAGAGGTGCCGCAAACAGATAGCATCACTCTACACCAGACCCCGTCTCCTGCTGAGCCCCAGGACTCGAGAAGCCTCTCCGGGGCAAACACACTTTCTTTGCCTTCACCAGATCCAGTTGTAGTGCACACACAGGAAACTCCTTCTCCTAGGCCTTGTAGAGCACCTCCAGCACCTCCAAAAGCAAACAAATCCTGTGCTGAGGTAGATGTGCAGGAGTCGGTCCCAGAGGTTAGCCAGACAGAAGATGGGGAGAGACAGCTTGGAAAACCAGAGACCAAGGATGAGCCTGTGGATTGGCCTCCACCCTATGAGCCCCCTGCTGTGGAGGCTCTTACAATGCAGACTGAGGAGGAGATCATGGACCTTCCAGATCTGCCACCTCCACCTTTATATTACACTGACCAGAATGACCAGTGTCTAGGAGCTGGGACTGGCCCACAGAACCAGCGTCGCTCTCCTTCCCCGCGTTCTGCCTCACCACTGGTCAGTCAAATCAAGCTATCTCCAAAAATACTCCCAAAACCCCCCACATCACTCGACCTCACCCAGAAAAAACCTCTTCCCCCAAAGCCCTCCCTTCCCCGTGCCATCACAGCATCCTCCTCCTCCTCCTCCTCCTCTCCCATACTCCCTCCCCCAAAGCCAACCAAGTTCCCAGTCTCTCTTTACGTCCCGCTTTCTGCGGGAGACCGGCGGCCTTCTAACACCTCCCAGTACGACAACCTGTCTGAAATTGATGAGGACGACCGCTATCCGGAGAGGCTACTGGGCTCCACACCCGAGGAGGTTCCCAGCATGCACTGCAATCCACCTACTGCCATTGACAGGGACTATGACCCCGCTCTCTACCCTGTGCCTCCACCTCCTGTGTTTATCCCCCCTTCCCCATCTCCCACTCCTCCCTTGCTGTGCACTCTCCCCAGTTTGCCTCAGGAGCCAGAATATGAAGGAGAGGACACGTGGGTGGAGGACTCCATCATCCCCCCTCCTCCACCTAGTTTTGCTGACAGACTCAGTCCCTTCCAGTGTAGTGCTACCAGCTGTTCAGACACACACAGAGCCACCTCTCCCAGTTACTCTAAGCCTTTCTCCAGGGGCCCCAGGGACCATTCTGCCTTCCCAGCACCTCTGTTGTACACCGGGTCTCCCCCCGGCCACTCCAGGCCCTCAGGACAGTCTGCAGGAGGGGTACCCATGGTCCGATCCAGCCCAGACTTTTGCAGGATGCCTCCAGGTGGACAACAGCTGCCCAAATCAGTGACCTTTTGAAGATTCCAAGTATCATTCAAGTGTTACTGATTATGTCTGATTCAGGCTGTTTGATGATTCAGGCTTTCTGTTATGCTTGATTAGGTTTCAAAGCCATTTAAGAGTTGAAAGGCTTTCACAAAGGCCAGTAGCTATTTCCTGTGTTTTTTTGTGTGTGTTTGAAAGGACTTTTTTTTATTGATATGTACAGATTTCTGTGATATTTGCACCTTTTTTGTAAGGGCAGTTATCTTTTCTAAATGTCAAACTTATATTTAAAACTGCTGTTTGCGTTACTGTTTGCTGCACAAAAAGCGAGTGTATTATGTATAGCTTGTGAGAAACCGGATTTGGTTTTCAACAAAACAGAAGTAAGGTATCAAAGTTACAGGAATAAGGTGTTCTAATACCAGCTGCACCTTTCACCATCGCTTCATCTCCAGTTAGTTTCATTTTGTTCAAGCAAAGTGTCTTAACCTGATCGCAGCGCACTGAGGGTAGCAACTCTAACACAAGGGCTTTTGAGGCTGCCGAGTATCCATCATCTTTGCTAAAGCACCCAAAGCCTGTACATTTCTACTGCATTTATAGTGAATGGTGAGCAGGCTCACACATCTTAACAGTATGTCAAACTGTAAAGAGAAACTGTTAATGACATAGTTTCTTTACTGTATCATTAGGTCAATACTTGATAATGAAGGACCACAAAACCAGGTTGCATCAAAGTAGTTGACATGCAACTTTTAAAAGAATTGCTTAAGCTGAAACAACCAGCAACAGGGGAAGTCAGGGTGCAATAGGTCACCGGTGTAAATACTGAAACTAATTTAATTCACATGGAACCCGGTGCAGTCATTTATTTCCCAGACAGGTAGCAGTAGGTGCTCTGTAGGTATTTTGCTGATTGTTAGGTTTGTTTTAATTAGATTTATTAGGGTGCTGTCAATTTTAAAGAAAGTATTACAGTGTGACATGTTTGTCTAACACTTTAGTGACTTCACAACAATAATGTACCGTTTCATGTATATGTAGGTGCATCTATCAAGGTTAAATAAGTTTGAAATGTAAGAGTTACGTGAGGATTTCATGAATGCAACATATCAGCACAAACTTAATATAGGTCAAAACTCCTATTACAATATTTGTGAAGAGTAGCTCCATCTAGTGGTCAAAACAGTTAGATTGACAGTTATTGGACGTAAGCTCTAAAATGAAGCCCCTGCATTTTTCAAACATGACCAATGAAAAGACGCTTTTGGAAAACAGTTCTGACCATGACATAGATGCCAAGTAAACTAGACTTCAGAATATAAGGACAGATCCATAATTACATTGTCTCCAATTTTTTTCTGACTGGGGAGAGAAGTAATAAATTTCACTCAGATGCACAGCCATATTTTACAACCATAGCAGTGACTTTTGTGTTTATTTTAAATGTTCAGAGCAAAAGTTCTTGACAAATGGAAGTTGAGCCATATTATAATAAGGACCTATAGTCAAATATGTTTATACCTGTTGTTGTTTCACTCAGTTATATATTACATTATATACTGTGTCTGAACATCAGTTTTTGTTTTTTGCACTGACCTTTATTATTACCAAGAGGTTTTGCAGTTCTCTGTAAGTATTCAGTTCTGTTCTAAGGGAGTTACATCTAAAAACAGCTTTCATTTTAGGGAGTGATGTTAACAGATGCTTTATTATTTGTTCATGAACTTTGGTCTGACTGCTGCATAGGTTTGTGAAGTAGATTCTTCCCCAAGAACACACATATTTGTCTATTTGGCTTGCTGGACTATCTTAAGTCATGTGACCTTATCACCGATTATGACTGTGGTTGACATCGGTGAGACAGGGGCTCAGACCAAAGCTTGTGTACATATATGCAACTACTTATTTGAGATTTATAAAGAGATCAACCTCAGCTGTGTGCCGTCTTCTCTTTCCCACAGAGACAATCATCATGTTTCAGATATTTATTGCACAAACCCACAAAATCGTGTGGTCTCACTGGACGTAACTTAAGTTCCAGCTGTCCAAAGGCTTTTTGCATGAAGTAAACAAAAGTAAGGCATTTTAAATATTAAGGCATTTTAAGAGCTTTTTGATACCGACATTAAATGTGGAAATATACAAGTAGGTCAGCAAAGAAAGTATATGAGCTGTACTTCATCAATGAAGAATCCACTGACTCACCATCTGTACTGCATAAAATCTACATGCTTCATACTTCATCATATATACATACCTGTAAATTCATCTTTGGCAAAATTGCACCTGGCCAAATTCAACTTATTATTGACAAAAATATAGTTAGTAAAAACTAAAAGCATCACTGTTATTTAGATGCTTTTGTAGAGAGTTTTAGTGATTTCAAAAAATATAACAGTACCATTTTGTATGTAACAAAATAAGTAATCCGTACATTGTTATTTCAAATTTTGACCCGCAGGAATACACAGCATCAAAGGATGACAGAGAAATTTATCTTTTGGTTAAATTAGACATTCAAGAGAGCAATTTAGTCCATAACTTCAAACTTCCAGTATAAGCAGCGAATTGAAACTGCACTCAGCTTCAGCAGTGGGACAGTCAATCCTCTGATGGTGTTTTACCACCAACAGCAACAGCCACTCCCAGAGGGTGTAGCTGTTTGCACTGGAACTGGGGTTACAATCATATCCTTCATATCCTGAGCTGACTCATGAGGTTAGAGAGGGAAGTGACGGTGCTCCTCAGTTTGGAGTCTTCCTCTTGTCCCAGTGACACTCCAGCCAGGCGTGTGGACCCATTCGATCCAAGGATGCACGGCAGGCTGAGGAACACCTCTGCACCTATGCCACCCCAGCCCTAAAGCAGACAAAGGCCACTGATCAAAAAGTGTGTATTTCTCCTCCTGAGAAATACCAAGTACAGATTGTGATCTATTCAAAAGGCACAAGTCCCGGTTAATGTGACATCAGACAAGCAAGCTTAACGTCAAAACAAGTCTTTTTTTGTGTTCTTTGTGGATGAGAAACAACAAAACTACACCTCAGAGTTAAAGCACTGAAGCTACTGACTTCATACAGGCAGGGAAATGAATGTAGTGAAACATAACATATAACATATGATAATGCTGGGGCTGATAGTGAGAATAAATGAGACACACCTGGGCTAGTGTGGAGACAGAGTGGGTCTTCATCTTATCTGTCAGGATACTGTTTGTGATGTCAGCAATGGACAAACCTACAGACCACGAACGCTGACCTCGATTCTTCATGATGTCAAACGCTCTGCAAGCATGGAAAAATGTACTGTACATCAGAAAAATATGTACGTCTTACTTTTAAACTTTTAAATGTTATTGCAAAAATGATCGTAAATTGGTGAAACATTATTTCCCGCCTTACTGCGTGATTTTTCAAGTTCTAAACAACTCCACAATTTCAGATCCAGTTGATTCATCTACAAATTCTTTAAAAAAAAACAAAAAACAGATAACACAATGTAAATCCTTCACGCTAACTAATTCATGCTGATACCTGTCTAACAATGGTTTGGTAGAGCTGGATCCTGGAGCGATCTCTGCCTGCACACTGGAGCTCAGCCCAGTATTACTCATCACAGCAACTGCAAGACAAAAACACTGACAGGCTCAATCACGCGTCATTAACACATGGTGTTTGCAAGTCTTGAGCATGGAAAAAGCATACGAGATTAGCCGGTAGAGCAGCATTACTGGTTTCGTCATTCCAAACAAAAACTATAAAAGCAGCTGAGCAAACAATAGCCACGGACTTTCCATAATAGTCTACGGGAAGTCAGACATTCACCATGACAATTAGGGTCCATCTAAATATTTAATTGATTGGTCCTCTCTGGCTCACCTTTGTTGTCAGAAAGTTCTCCTATGACCCAGGCTTGTTTGTGAGTGTTCAGGTTAATATCCAGAATGTGACTGAGTCGCTCCGAGTCCAGGTTACACCCTGCCCCGATCACCCGTGTCGGTGGCAGGCCACTCTGCCTCCAGGCGACGTGGGTCATGATGTCCACTGGAATTCAAGCAGAGAGAGAATAAAGTTAACGATGTAAAATGTTTAACGAGCAGAGCTGTCAGTTCCTAAGAAGGCCTGTCTGTGTCGCCATTACTGACCTGGCTGAGAGGTGATGAGCATTACGGCGTTGGGGCTGAGACGTGCCAGATTAGGAATGATTCCTCGGTACAAGTCGACGTTAGTCTGAACCACGCTTACGTACGACTGCTCACTGCTCCACGCGTTTGCAGTCACCACGACAACCCTGGAGCCCGCAGAGGCAGACATATCTACCAGAGGAGAGAGAGTTAACCATAGAGAAATAAAGCTTTGTTGTTTCTAGCTGCAAACAAGACAGACAGCTGATTGTTTTCTTTTATCTTTCTGTGTAGAAAGGTCAAAGTGCAAGGGCAGCTACAGAACAGCTGCTGGTAGGGAAACAGTGACCAGGTTTTAAATGTACAGTCTCCCTAAACATAATGCAGCATCAGTGGTGACTCAGCAAATAAGCTCTCGGACATTGTGCGACAGTGCAGAAAGTAACGCACCTCTGGAGACCTCGACCTTTGGCAGATTGAAAATCTCCAGGTCTGTGCTTCCTCCTTTGGTGGAACTCTCAGCAACGTCAATGAAAACAAGTTTATCCACTTTACACTAGAGAGAAATAAAAAAAAAAACATGAGGGATTGAGAAATTTGTTAAAATATTCAGTATCAATTGAAATCTCTGACATGAAATTTAAATAGGAAGTGATTACCTTTGCCAAAATGCTCATCACTGATGCCATTCCTAAATCTCCTCCCCCGATGACTGAGACTTTGTTGATCGGTTGATCGTGATGTCTGATTCCACCTGAAATGGACACCAGTTAAGCCAACAATAGCACTCTATTTAATGATCATCAGCGGCATAGCTGCACAAGTGAAGTACCGTCATTGATCTGGATATTGGAGACAAATGCCAGAAGCTCATGGGGGTCTTTGTTGTCTCCTGTGGTTTTTGAGGACAGTGGAGGATCCTCCTCAAACTTGCTGATCATCTCAGTCAGAAGACCCACCACAGATGACTTGGGCTGTTCGAAAGCAAAAGAAACAGCAGCCAAACTGATAAGAACAACGCAAAACCACCTACTTGTAATGTCAACTTGTAGCAAAAAAGGGCAAAACCTTACAAAATCCCAGTTGTGCAGCCCTGGCAGGTAAATCCGTCCTCTGGGGTCTACATGCTTGCCCACTCTGATGACCATGTCAGGAGTCGGTCTCAGGAGGCATATTGGAGGGGTGAAGGGGAACGAGTCCATCAGCCACAGTTGAATGGGGAAGTTGTAGGAGCGGCCTTGTAGGACAGAGTGGCTGCCGTCAGTACATAATAATGACCTAATAATGACTCAAGAATCACATGTTCCTTTCAAGCAGGCTGAGTCTTTGTACAGCTCCAGTGTCAAGAGGGATACCTTACCTTCATACTGGACTGGGATGTTACCAATTAATTTCAGGAGATCTTTCTGGGTGCCATCACTGAACGCTGAAATTCATAATGGAAGCAAATCACCTCTCAGCGAGATCCAGTTGTGATGTGTATGAGATAAATGTGAAGCTGTAAAAGAGATGGATGAAGTACGCCTTCCAAAAAAAAAATTACTCACTGTATGTGCCTGCAGATGGTTTCATTCCAGGGTAGATGCGATGGACTTTCTGCAGCTCCTCCACTGCAACATCGTGGAATTTGTACTAATATCAGGAGGTAAAGAAAATACTCATATCATCAAATACTATGATTGTGATATATGAATGTCTGTAGACGTGTGTATATTAATCAATAACTTTGATCCATCGTCAGAACTGTACATTTTGCATTTTGTGAACGTGAGAAAGCATAAAATTCAACAGCTTCAGCCCTCACATTTTCAATCATTGTTAAAATCTCTTTCTGACTCTTGATTCATTATTTTATGGCTGTGTATGCAGTTTTTAACCTCGACAACAAAGTGAAGATGCAGTAAACGATCATGGCTCAATGATGTTATATTGCCGGTAGACTGAAGGGTTCAGCAGATCATTCAGGTTTGTAATTGTGTGATATGCTGCTTCACATCACACATACTGTACATACGAGTTGCTTTGTAACGTTACAACCTTCAGATACTGCGGACTCACCAGCTACAGCACATATTTATTTTTAGCTGCTGGACACTTTGACAGCAGGAATTAAGGGACAGGATGACCGAAACGTTAAGCATTAGCTCTCACATGATACCTTTTAGACAATTTTGTACATTATTCAATGAAACGGGGGTAACAAGCCGCCATAGACAGTGATTTATACCTTCACTGCATCAATCGAGGCCAGATTTAGTTTGACTGAATTAAACCGGGAGAAATATGACAATGAACATTTTGTCCTCATTTTATGTTAGATAACATTTCCGTGTTTCCCCCGTTTCTCTGGGACAAGCTGAGTAACAGAGCAGGTTCAGCCAGTTATTGAAGGCTGACTGAGTTTAACCTGCTATGCTAGCCGGTTTTCATACCTAAAACATTTCCATTGGTTTCAGTTTGAAAGTTCAAAAAACTGTTCATGTGATTTATAACTGACCTTGGACAGGATCCGCTGCACTTTTTCTGAACGAAGGTCCATCTATTGTAAGTACAAGAAATAGAAATCACCGTTTCTTCTGATTGTGTTCCTCTTCACGACTAACTTCAACTCCAGCAGTATAAACAAACGTCCGCAAACTTTCTGGAGTAGCTAAGGAAGTCAGCAGGCTCCGCCCACTGAGGTACGGCAGAGCGAGAGGGACAAAACACACGCGACGACAATATCCTAGTGGACTAAGCAAAAATTCTTCAAGATCCCCCCCATATGAGACATATACAAATTATCTACTTTGATCAATAATGTGTGTCTAATATTTTTACCATAAGTATAATTTCCACATTCATATCCTTAAAAAGGCATCTACTCCTACCTCATTAAAAATTCCATAATCTATAAATATGTACATTTTGTTAATTTCAAAAGTTTTCCTGCTGGACACAAGGTGTCACCTCCTTCACTGTAAAGTCCATTACTCACCGTATGTGCACTGGAGGCTTCAAGTCTCTACATCTCACTTGTATAAGTTGAATACTGAACCACAATTGGCTTCAAAAATTAGTTGTGATGTCACAAATCCTGCTTTTAGGCCTACTCTTTAAAATCTGATTTTCAATGAGCTCAGAGAAACTTTCCTCTTTCAGTAGATTAATGTGAAAGCAGCCTTCTAGTGTCAAACTCTGCACATATAACATTTTGCACAGTGAAGCTCAAACATCAAACTGTAGGAACAAAAAGAAAAACATATTTTTGAATGAAGGGGGACTTTAAAAACCATAATCAATGCTTACACAACCACATTAACAGTCAACAGTTTCTGCCAAAATTTGCAACTTTGAAAACAAGATTAAACAGTATTCCACACAACAAATGGCACGAAAACAATATTTTATTGCTTTCATTGATTTCTAGAATCCAAGTATATATTACTGAGATTGTCATACTCTGACATAGCATCCATAACATGGACATTTAAATAAAAGCCTTAATGCAATCACTTCTTTCAAATCATTTTTAAAGAGAAACACGCAACACATCTGGTGGTAATGTTTTCTGCATATTCAATTGACGTTTACAATCAAAGTTTGTGTGAAAAAGTTTGCAAGTTCTGCTCAAAAATAGCTTGTCATGAACACTTGATATTGTATACCATTGTTGGTCTAAAAATCACACCTTCATATTAATACGTCGCTTCACAGCTCAGTTCCTTTCAGAAATTAGGACTGTTGAAAGGTGTAAACGCTGCACTCAATGGGGGAAATAAATAATATAACGTGGGGGAAATGAAAGAACTTTTCATTATATCCTAGCAGCCTAATGCCTGAATGATTTGTGCATATTTAATCTTTGAGTTTTCTCTGGTTGACTTTCACTAAAATTCTTCTTCTCTTTTCCTCTTGTGTCAGTGTCATGTGTCAGTCCACTCAGTTTTTGTCCGGACAAAGGGAAAGAAGCGGAAAGAAAGTAACAGAGGCCAAGGTGGACACAGTCTCTGGGCTTTATGTGTTCAGATAGCAGACCCATTGTCCCATCTTTTAGGCAACACAGTTCATCTCAGTAGGAAAAAGGCTTCAGTTCCTTCTTTTCCTCTTGGCCATTTGTCTTTTCAGCTCCTCTTCCTCTTTTCTCTCCTCCTCCTGATCTTCCTGCACAGCCATTTTCAGACTAATGTAGCAAGGGAGAGAAGATAACATTATGTTAAAGCGGTAAAAATGTTCAGCTCAAGGGACACTAAATACAGATCGACAGTAAATGACTGAAGTTTATTTCCAACTTACCTCCTAGCTTCTTCTTTCTGCATATCTTTCCAGCTGCTCTCCATGAATTTAAGTGCATAGTCACTCTCATCCCTGTATCTGGGAGCAAATGACATTTTTTTTTGTATAGACGTTGTTTACATACAGTGAAATGACAGAATATAAGGAAACAACCTTTACCTGTTTCGATCATAACCGAAGATTTCCTTAATGTGTTTGGAAATTTCCTCCTGCTCGTCACCTCCATCATCGATAAAATCGTCCATCTCTGAGTCATAATCATCTTCCTCATCCTCGTATTTCCTCTTGTACGCAGAGGTGATAGGTGGTAACATTGTACCTGGATGACAGATACAGAAATGTATTTGTTTTAATTTACTTTATGAAGGGGAATCTGGTTTGTGGAGTAAAGGAATGGTAAAGCCAGCAAACTAGTGATTCAAGAATTATTCTATCAGTCATATTAGTGTTTACAAAGTCAATTTCATCCTAGAAGGTTAATAACATTGAAATTACTTTTTGTTTATGTGTTAAAAGGGTTACTGTTCTCTGACCCAGGAATAATGAGAAAGGCTGCAGAGTGTTGCTGACACGCTTCATTCAGTTTGGAAAACAAATCCATTGCCCTGTAGTACTGATTGTGATGTTACAGGCTGTTTGCAAAGTGTCAACAGCTGTTTGTTATATTATATTTGACTATATTATAATATCATATGCTTAACTGCATGCATCATTTCCTACTGTTCATTGTAATGTGTAACTATACAAAATTGGATGCTTGTTGCACTATGTATGAGCAGTGGAATTAATACTGACAATTTCTGTGTCGTTTACCTTTTACATCTTCTATACTTTGTTGTTATTTTATGTCTAAAAATTGCATTCATATCACACAGTATTAATGCAGTCATTCAATTTACATAAAGTAAAGTGACTTGAGAATGTTTTGCTGCTGTGACCAGAGAGAATGTTTTTTTTTTTTGATGGGAGTATATGTATACAGACAGCCCCTAAAACAAAATGGTGCAGTCTTCATATCCAGCGGCACCAACAATATGCTTGACATGCTGAAAGATACTTTACTTATATGCCAAGTTGCTTTTATCAAAATGCCTCTTTTCAAGTTGTGACATGCAGCTCCTATCCTAACTATTGCAGTGCATTGTCATACAATATCAGTTTCATCTATATTTTACTGGTAAATGACAACATTTTGTAATATAGTATTGAAAGGTGTTGTCCAACTTAAAGGTGGAGTCAGTGATTCTGGAGAAAGATCGTTCAATACACTTTTTGCCAAATTCAGCAAATGTCTCCTCATGGTCCGCTAGCTGTCTGTTCTGTGCACACGCTGAAAAAAAAAATCCAGTGTTCATACACAGCACTGGTTCTAATGGGAAATAAAGTGGCTTGGACTGAACCACACAACACTATTCCAGCCAATCAGCAACAGTTCGTGCTCATGCACAGGACAGGGTGAAGTTATCAGAGTAGCTGTCAATGTGAGGACATGACTGTCTCAGTCCATCTCCAGCACCTGTTGAATTGTGAGGGAGGGCTGGTGAACTGGAGAGAGAGAGAGGCTGTGGCCAATTCACATAGAAAGTGTTTTCTCACAGAACAGATATGCTTCCATTTTATTAGAGGTATCGATCCACACCGATTCCAAGACAGTCTCACAGTGACCCCTGCGGTTTTTTTACACTCTGAGTCTGTTTCTGTTGCATTCAGCGAAGTGTAATGTGAGCAGGCAGCTGTTTAAATGGCCTGTTTAATTCACACAAATATCCCGCTGCGTATGTGTTTTCAACTTATTAACCGTATCTACATTGATTGATCAGGCTCCCAGTCTTCCTGTGAGCTCACGTGTTTCACTACAGATTCCCCTCGCACGCTACAGTGGGCGGGGAAATAAATTCAATGAATCAATAAATAAAAACGCTGTTGGTTTCTTCTCATGGAGCCGATATGCAAACTATTTTGGTTCAGTAAATTTCTGCAGTTTGAAGGCAGTTTGGCCGCTGGGGGAAGGGGGGGGGGGGATTCTGAATGAGTACTGAAGGGAGGGGTGTATCTGTTTGCTTGTTCAGTTCGAATATCAACAATCTTTCTCCAGAATCCCTGACTCCACCTTTAAGGTTACTATTAATGACATCTGAACAAAAATAAAGTTCTTTGGTAATATTAAACCATTATTCTTGTTCCCTTCCTTACCTGGTGGTCTGTTCATAGGCCTGGGTGGCATTCCTCCTCTAGGTGCCATCCCAGGTCTTTGTGGCATGCCTGGCCGAGAAGGGACTCCCGGTCTGGGTCCACCAACATTCTTGGACGAGATGGTCTCTGACACCACAGTGCACTTGGGTCTTCCAGGTCCTGATCCTAAGCTGCCTGTTGGTCGTCCAGGTATTGGTCCTCCATTACCAGGTCGGCCAGGTCCAATCCCTGGAGGTCGGACTCCTCTACCTCCAGGGTGACCCTGTAGGTTACTTCCACCAGGCCTGGCCTGTGGGACACCACTGGCTTTTGCCTGGGGTGTTCCTCCAGGCCTTGCCTGAGGTTGGTTCCCTGACTTAGGAGGGCCGCTCGATGAAGGTCTCATCACTGAATTACCACTTGATTTTACTGCAGAATTAATTCCTGACCTTAGTGGTTGGCCCTTTCCAGACTTGTGGCCTGCGACTGTAGGTCCCTGCTTCATTGAGCTACCCTGGATGGGCCTGGTCTGTTGGGAGCTCCCATGTTGAGATTTTTGTCCTGTTACAGACGTACCAGGAGGCCTGGTCCCAGGAGTACCTGAAGGTCTTCTGTGAAGTGATGATGAGCTTTCTTTTTTGAAGCTAAGGTCACTTGAGGTGCTGGATTTGTGGCTAGATGAGGGCTTGGGGCCCCCTTGTTTGGCTGAAACCTGAGAAGATGTGGCTTTCGAAGGAACTTTACTATTTATGGCACCTGATGAACCAGACAAGCTTGTCTTGTGTCTGTCTCTATCACTGTGAGACATCTTGGGTCTATCTCTTTCTCTGTCACCAACAGAGGGCTTAGAAGAAGAGTGGCCTTTATCGCTTGTTGGTGTTGGATGTGACTTCTTTCCTGTCCCACTGGGCTGACTTTGCTTTTCTAAGGAGTTCTTTTGTGGTTTGCAATTCTTCTGCTCCTTCTCTGAAGTGTTTTTTCTTATTGAACTAGAGCTAGATTGAGACTTGTGGTCTCTTTCTCTTTCTGGCTTCGAGTCTTTGTCTCGTCTCTTAACCTTGCGTTCCATCTCCAGTTCCCTTATCTCGTCAGCTGTGCGGAGCCTTTCTTCCTTTTTCACGACCTTGGTTTTTAGCTCAACAGGCTCAAACTGCTTCTGCTCTGCCAATTTGAGCAAGGCTGCAAAGTTCATGGGAGGAGGAGCAGGCTTGGGTGGTCCACTGGATTTTTTAGAGGAGGGTTTGCTGCTGCTACTCCCACTAAAACGTGAGATTTTCCCTGGTCTCAGCGGCTCTGGCTCCGGCTCCGGCTCTGGCTCTGAATCTGTCTGTTCATACTCATAATTATCTTCATCATCCTCTGGGTCAATCGAGTAATTCCTAAATGTTTCCCCATCCGCTGATTTATCCTCCATTTCATGTTTTGATCTCCTCTTTTTAGGACCCTCCACAATTGGGATACCATTGTAACCTCTAAAATTGTCCTTCGTTCTGGAAGCCATGGCTCGTGCTTTACGATCCGACTTCAACTCAACCCTCTTTGCAAGAAGTTCCACCTTCTGTTTCTTCATTTGCAATTCTGCAGAAATGTAAAGAAATGTTTTTAAAAAATAATAAATAATTATTTCATGTTGTGTATAGTGTGTATGATTTTTCAAATTCCAGTAAATTACATAAAACTAATATTTTTACCTTTCTGTTTGGTCTCAATGTGTTGCTTCTTCAGAAGTGCCTGCACAGCAGCAGAACTTACAGCTTTTGACTTTGGGTCCTTTTTGGGTGGTCCAGCTTGTAGACTGTATCTCTTATGCTGTAAAGGGGAACATATTACAAAATAGATTTACTTAATATGAAGCACTTACTCAATTCACTTTGCTATTCACAGTACTCATAGGTCTTAAGGAGATAAAATGGTATGTATGGGGCTATTTTTCATTTTTAAATAGCATAAATCTCAAATTTTGGGGTGGATTGGTGCGCAAGTTTTTTGGGGAAAAGTCTCCAGAGCCTTGCATTCAGGGTCACGACGGTGGACGTTAGCAGCTAGCTGCATTATCAGATCCTGACAGATGAGCTGGCATTTGTGTGCTCACAAGGTTGTCCACGAATCCCCATTTTTACTGTTTGGCCTGAGAATATGAGTGTAAGCGATAGCTTTTAACTTACCTGCACAGTGCTGAGGCCCTGGTTTTGCGAGGCGATTGACAATATATTATCAAAGTCCATCATGTTAGCAGCTGGTAATGTAAGCTGGCTGTTTGAGACGATTCACGCAAAACTCCAGGAGCGTTTAGCTTACAAACCACGTTAAGTCAGCTAGGCGTTATAAAAACGCCAATATCAAAACGCCACCAGCAACAGATAGCTATAAAGAAGCCACTTTGTCAAATACAGCCGCTGGGAAGTCAAACTGTACATTAAACAGTTAACGTGACTTTAATGTTACTTCTTCAGCTTACGTTAGCACACGTTAGCGAAGTTAGCTAACCTCGCGTTGAGCCAACAAATCTAGCCTACCAAGAAAGCCTGAAAGACGAACTTTCCCTTTTATACTAACACAAACCAACAAACTAGGGTCACATCCTTTAAAATAAGGCCAACTGAAATAAAAACTGCGAAAACTCAGCCATAACAAACGCCGGGTGTTGGTAGAGACTTGAGCGAGAAACACAGAAAAGGCAAAGTGTCCAGAGAGCACTGAGGAAGTGAGATGATTCACTATTGCGTACTTCCGTCTTTGCGACAGCACAACGAGTCAGCAAAGAGTTCATCAAGTTCGCTATTTTCGGGTTGGAGTTGATATTATTTCGCCAAGGAGATCAATACAAATTCCCAAGCAATATATTAACTAAGTTGTTAGAAGTTTATCAGGGAAAATTCCTTTTGTTGAACAACTGTATCCGTCTAATATCTAATAAGCGACATAATGCTGATGTCACTCTTGGATCAAGGATTTTGTCTGCATGAATAATCCAGTACTCGTGTAAATTAACTGGCTACAGTGGAGTTTTAACATTTAATGTCTGTATATCTGTGGGCTTGTTTGATGAGGAGGTTGTCATAGAAATGTATTATTACAGGCGATTACGATGTTGAGTCTGAAGGGGTGATCCATCAACAGTTTGGTTAGTGAATCTGTGAAGTTCATTTGTTTAACAGTGTTTAACATATGAAAACAGGCCTATAACATTTGATGCATGACAAACACAACATAGCTCTGAAATTTGTTCACACCAAACAGATTTAAAGTGGTTATAATTAGCGAATCATGCGCAACTCGGCTAAGTAAAAGTAAGCATAGACCACATAATTAAAAAATGATGAGAAATCATGAGCCACATTAGTGTTCATATTTAAATTGTGACTTTCAGATTTATTCACAGTACTTTCACTTGAATCCAACCATAGACTGTATATAAAGATTTATATAATTTATATTTATATACAGTCTATGAACCCAACCCGTTAATTTCGTGTTTTATTTTCATGTGTGACTGGCATTTCCCTGGTTTCCTTACGCAAGATCCTTCCAAAATTGATTTCGACGTGTTTGCGCCACATGATGTCGCTACCACTGTGGATACTGCACTTACTGAATCTAGACCACTCCAGAAATGAGGCGTCCCCAGGGCTCTGTAAGAAACTCTTACAATTCCTTCCTCGTCAAATTCAAATTCAGAATGGCCCCTTTCAGAGGGGTATTTTAATATAAAATGATCGAATTTCATTAGCTTCACTTAAACACTAAACTGTAGCTTCAGAACAGATTAAGTGGAATAAAAGGAAAATATTTCCTTCTGAAATGTAGTGTAGTAGAGGTATAATAAAAAATGTAATACTCCAGTCAAGTACAATTACCATAAGTACTGTATTTGAATGAAATAGTTACCTTTCACCACTGATTTTTTCCCCCCGTGATTCAAGCCACAGAAACAAAAACGTTGTTAAAATACATCTGTCATATGGTGTTTTTGTCAGCCAGTGTGTAAAAACTATATTCATTCTCTCTCTCTCTCTCTCTCTCTCTCTCTCTCTCTCTCTCTCTCTCTCTCTCTCTCTCTCTCTCTCTCTCTCTCTCTCTCTCTCTGTATATCCTGTATATCTGTATTCTTTTTAGTGTCCCACATATATAATTCAAGTTCTCAGTTTGAACCACTGGTTTATTAATTTAAAATGTAGCAGTGACATAACAAAAGAGCTAAAAGGGAGAGACGCACAGAAAAAAGAAAGACTTCATAAATTTTGAACTTGAAATTTAAATTATTCTTCAAAGCTAATTGTACAGAAAAACTGTATGGCGGTCATGGGACCAGATTATTGTGTCTATACGCTCACTTAATATCATGTATGTCATTTTTTTTGTACTCTCGAAAGACGGATCAGTGATGAATGATCTGGGGCTTGTTTTATGAAACTTTTATGGTATGTTTGTGTTTTGTGTTGCTTTGTATGTACTTCGTTGTTGAGTTTCGTGTTGCAATGTATGCATATGCATTGTTGAGTTTTGTGTTTTGTGCTTAAACATACGGATATGTATTGTTGAGTCTTGAGTAGTTTCATATGTAATTTCTTGTTGAGTTTCGTGTATTTTAAAAGCCTATCTAGGGATGGGCATTGCAAACTAGCTTAGGATACCAATGCTGTGGTATGTGACATAAGTTCATGCCTTTTACTTGTCCCTATACAAATAAACATTAAATAAAATAAATACCATGTCTCTTGATGTGAAAACGTTTGGTAATGCAGACAAGCTGAGTGGAAAGCCCATTCACCTCTTAAACAGGAAAAATAGAAAATAGAGAAATTAGACAGAAGATCTGCACACTTTCCTTTTTGTCCGATTTCGAACGCCTAAGGGAGGTATTATTAACACAGGATTGTTAGTGCAGAATAAAATATATGCTCGAAACAAACGTTTCCAACAAGCTCAAGTCTACAAAATGTAAATAAAGGCCATCTGCTCTGATATGTAAACAGAAAACTGGCTCCTCCTATCCGGGCGTCCCTAACGTCTAAGTCCCGCCTTCTACGTGCCACTCTCCGCTCCTATTGGTCAATAGTTAAAGTCCTGCGCGTTACGGTTGGTCCCTCACCTCCCACTGGACGTCGCGACCCGCCCACCGGAGAGAGAGACAAAAACAAATCGGCATCCCTCACACAGAAGAATATAAACAGGAGCACCCGAACCGAGTTTAGATAGAATAAACCTTTTCACTGACATCAACACCACCGAGGGAGAGATGGTTTCCCCGGTTACCGTGGTGAGTATCAGCGCCAAACCAGCGTTGACATTTTCCTGCATGAAACAGGACTAACAATGGTTGCTAGTTTAGCTAAATGGTTTCCTAAAACAACACGCTCCATCCTCATTACGAATGCTTCTATCGTTTAATGGTCATTATCGAAAGCTTCGAGTTACTAATTCAGCGTTTAACGTTTTCTTTAGCTGCGTAATTATTCATAGCATAGCATAGTCTAAGCCCTTTAGGCGATAATGTAATCACCAGTAAAGAGGAATGTCTGTTAGCGACATTTAACATGTTTTAAAGGAGCCCTTGGGCACCCACGCTGTTGACAGTGTCTTATTGGCTCGTTATTTTGAAACTATGCATCTGTATGTGTGGGAACTTTTCTGCTCAGTAGGTTTTCTTATCATTGCGCGTTATAGCAGCGACTGTTCACGCTCTGCCATTATCGGTTTTCCACAACACAGAGAGATGTTTCCACACATTTCCAAAGGCAGCCTCTGACTAAAAGAAAACCTGTCATGTGACGACCTTTTTTGTGTGTTTTTTTTCTTCCCTGTACCCCTCTAGTAACGCATGCGCAGTCTTTCTTTTCATCTCTGCTGTAGCTTTGACTTTACATAGACTCTATTGTTTAGCCTGCCTATTTGCGCTATAATCGACTCAAGTTCCACTGAAGGAAACTGACAATTTTAACAGAAGTGTGACAGCTGCATGAACCATTTAACTTGGCCTCAGCATCCTCACTGGTTCCCAACCTGGGGATCGGGACCCCCACAAGGGGTCGCTGGATTAATCAAAGGGGTCGTGAGATGATAGGACAGGATAGGATACACTAAAAAAAACATATTTTGGGTACAAAATTGTGATATATTTCGAGCTTTCTCCTATTTTTTGCTTTATTTCTTGTGAATTTCTGTATTTTACTTCCTTAAGCGTCTAAATAATCGTTTTAGTCATTTTTTTAAGCAGAAATGAAAAACATCAGCTGGTTTCAACTTCTCAAATGTGATGATTTATTGCTTTTCTTTGTCAAACATGGTGATAAATTGAATATTTTTGGGTTTTGGACTGTTAGTCAGACAAAACTAGACATTTGATGATGTAACTTTGGACTGCGGGGAACTTAAACAGACATTTTTCACTATTTTCTGACATCTTGTGAACAAAACGACTAACCAATGAATCAAGACAATCATTGGTAACTTAACTGATAGACAACGCAACATGTGACAAGGGGTCCCAGGTAGACTTTGCTTTATTTTAAGGGGTAACAGGCCAAAAAGGTTGGGAACCACTGCTCTTACTTTTACAGAGATGCTATGAAATTTTACCCCTTTTGCAGGGGCCATGAAGGATGGTGTACGGTAACGTAGCCACAGTAAACTCTGATGTGCAACCTGTGTGACTGCTGTGAGAGGAGCTTGTGTGGAGGAATGCTTGCAATACAGACTAGTTGCCGTAGTGATGATGATGATGACGATGATGATGATGATGCTGTGCAGTTTCTTGGGTCTTTATTAAGAGACTAACTTATTCTAAGCTGTGGCTCCAGGGTGACAGTGAAAGGGAAATGTAGAGGCATGTGCTGTCAGAGATAAAGATACTATTGGACAGTATAGATATGAGGACAAATATTTGTGTCCACCAACACAGTGTTAAAGAATAAAGTAGGCAAGCAGTGTCAAGGATTTTTTTAAATATCATTAAAGCTTCACATCCACTGTAAACAAAAATCAATGTCCTTGAATTTTAGTTTTTATAAGTCTACTTCTGGAAAAAAAAAAAAAAAAACTATGTAAAGACTTTCTTTTTATTTCTGACTCTAAATGAGATTTTGATAAACACTGCCACGCTCCATGCCATCTGGTGAGCAGACTGTTTCAACATTTCAGAGACTTTTCTCCTTTACAGATGACGTAAAATCAAGCACTCAGAGCACATGCAGTCTCACACCAGCACATGCTGTCCTTGACTAATGTGGACCGGGAACCTGTTGGCAGGTGTCTGCTGTAGCCTAGAGATACAACAGCAGCGTCACGTCCCTTTTTGGCTGTGGAGACATCTGACAATTGCTCCACTCAGTATTACTGACTCATTTACTTAAGAAAACATAAGCATTTAGAAATAGCAGAGCATAGGTAATGTTACAACAGGTCTTGGTGTTGAAGAACCCATACATCTAGTGTACTACCCCTGGAATTAAGGCAGCTGTAAGATGGAAGGAAACAGAGTTGTATGATGCTGCATAGAAATAACATTGTCAGTCATGACTCATATGCCAGTGTAGCCTGCCAGGGCCATACTTATGTTACAGTTACCCTCAGCTAACCACAAGTGTTTACAGGTCTTTCATATGTTTCCATGTATCTTGTTCCTGACACTCGACTAACATAAGACCCAGAGTGGCTGAATAGATGTCATCCTGACTGTATGTTATTCACTGCTTCACTGCAGTGCTTTTGTTGGTTCGTGGGTGCTGCAGATGGATACTGGACACCAGGCTATTTTGGAAAAGGGAGCCATTCCATCCTGCTATTCAATCCAACAAAAAAAAACTCTATTGTTGGTTAGTGACCATGCAAATACAGTCAATCATTAACTATATTATTCTTTAACAGGGGGCATGTGAAGCAGGTGTTTACAGCCAGTCAGCTGTGTCAGGGCACTTCTGCAAACAGCCTTTATTTATAATGCGATCATTCAGACCATCACATTATAACACAATGATTCATTTCGTTTGCCTCCCAAATGAGGCAGTATGTTCTGTTCTTTTATGCTGGCGACAGCTGACTCTCACACAGGGCAACTTCACCGTCGCTACAATTACAATACAGTGCCGCAAAACCCCGACAAGAGATACAAGATACAAGACACAGGAGAAATAAAACCAATACACCCACTTTAGACCAGTTTATGAATTCTAGAAGGCAATTAGGCCTTTATGATGGAACAATTTTTAGCTTAATTGGATAGGGAGCCATGCGTTAGAGAAAAACAATAACATCAGATATTACAACAGTAATTAAACTAGGTTGAGACACATGGCCTATTTATAATTTGAACACTGTTTATTAGAGATTTGAATCCAGCTAAAGAAACAGTCGGATAAACATTTCTTTGAAGATTTGAAAGCGTTCCTTTTCTATATTTTGTGGCTTAGGTGTTTACCATGTACTCTGAGCTGTTTTGGCCTTGTTTCTCTACTAATGCAGCCATGCTCTCATTGTGTAGATACAGTAAGTTTACATGAAAAACAATGGAAAGGGAAACTGCAAAGTATGGCTCAAACAAGGCATGAATAGGACCAAAGGTTATGAGAATCTTTGACTCCCTCCAACCCTCCTCCCTATAATCTGTACTCCAACACTCCAAACCCCTTACCAGACACAGATTTGAGTTTTTTCCACAGATAATAAAATATTTGTCATCTTGGATTATTTAACTTAAATTTTATTGGACCTTTGCTTGCAGATGTCAGTGAAAGCAAGTATAATCACAGTGCTTGAAGCCAACAGTCACACAGAAATATGTTGTTTTCTTGTGTCCTGTGTTTACCATAAGTAGCTACCCATGGCTGGATAAACAGAGTTTTGATATTGGCTAGTCTGGGAGTGCTGCCAGGGTTGTCTCTATCTGCTTGGCACCCATTTTGCTTTAATGGGACAGTAGACTTCCCATACACTTACACGCACTGAACTATCTTTAATCTTAAGTTATGTCTCCATTTGTTTTATGAAGGACAGGCAAAGGACGTAATGGAGAGAGGAGTGCATTAGTTCATATTATATACCTAGGTAGAGTTTTGCCTCACTGGAAAGATCCTTCTCATGCTACTTGGAAGAGACTGATAATGTCATAAGCAGAGGGTAAAAGGTTCATCTTCAGCACAAGTCAGCATAGATACAGTATACCAGCTTATTTTGACACTTATCTCAATCTTGTCAGATCAGATGCCAGGCTCTCGTGATAGTGGCAAACCTGTTATTCTTCTTTTTTGCCCATTTGGTAAGCAGCTCACACTTGTATAAGATCAATGAGAAAATGAAATTCACACACATACACAAACACAGGAAGAGAGAGCCATTGTTGCAGTTATCAAACAGTGAAGCCCATAATAATAAAGCTGGGTTACATGTGGCCCTTTACATGAAGAATCTAAAGTAGTTCAAAGTAAACAAAGATAAGTACACTGAAAAATAAGCAAGTATGGAATAACACCAGTAATAGTCATGAAATAAAATACTAATTAGAGCTACAGAAACAGGAAAACATAGCAAGTTAAGGGACTAGTTGAAAGCCATCTGATATACTTGCATAGTATTCCACAGTTTGGGAGCATTGCTGAATCTGAAATGTCCAATTTTCTCGGGACTGTGGTTCTGAACATTTTCCAAAGCAACAGTAGAGGATCTGCATGAATGCGAAGGCACATAAAACAACAGGGTGGCTGCAATCTTGGCCAGTTCGCTTAGAACTTTACATATAATCACAGCTAAATGATACAGAGAGCCAGTGTAGTTCAGCTAAAACTGGAGTGATATGCTCTCACTTTTTAGTTTTGGTCAGGAGCCTTAGCAGAAGAATTTTGAATACATTGACTTTTAGTATATAACTGTAGTCTAGCCTGCTTGAGACAAATAAATATGAATTAGCTTCTAGTATAGTAGTGCTTTTGGTGAGTCTATGATTTGTAATTGGAGGTATATATCACAGTAGATAACACCTGGCAGGCTTGTGTTTGGATGTCTGTGTTTGTGTCTGAATGTTCTCATGACTGGTCTTGCGTGTCACATCCCTATTGTTTTTCCTGCTGTGATGGTCAAATCAAGTACATCAGAGTAGGTGTGAGGTCACTGAAACATTGTGCTTGATGCTGTACTGTAATGTGGTCCGCTGTTTTATTGAGTAGTTGTGCAATAAAGGGACCTCCCCTTCTTCCCTTCCTCTAAGGAGTGTAAACTGTATGAACTGGAGTGACCCCTCATTCTTTTCTCACCTCTCTTCTCTCTCTCTCCTCACTTACCCACTCCTAAATCCAGCTGTCATTTGAATGCCAGTAACCCCATCTCACTCACTCCCCCTCCTCTAAAGCTTCACTTCTTCCTGCTTCTCTCCCTCTGCCCTACTTACTTATTCTTTCGTGAACAGTGCAATCGGAGCAACGCTTTCATTTGCATCACTTTATGTTTCCACAGAATGTTTGTGGAGAGAGATGGCAAAATGGCCTCTGGAAAACAATCATTTGGGACATGGAATAACAGCACTTGCCCAGCTCTCTCTCTCAACCTTTTCCCTGCTGCACTACGACCCCTTTGTCTTCCTCCCCTTCATGTCTCACTCTGATCTTCCTCATCTCTCCTCCACTGATCTCAGCTCTAGTGAACCCTCACTCACTTCATTCCCCACCAAACTCTCTCCTCCCTCACTGATTCTCTGAGCCCTTTGATTCTCAGAACCACAGGTGGGTAGATGTTACAGAGGTGTTGTGAAACCTCTTTCTAGCTCTGTTTTTCCTCGACCCTGTTGGGCCTCATCTGTTTGGACAGAAAGAGATATGACCAGCGACACAGTCGGGAGGAAGAAATGGGAGACCTGAATATGTGACACAATTCTCAAGAACATGAGATGCAGAGAAGAAGGTGAAGTGTAGATGAGGAGAGGAGAAAAGCAAGATAGAAAGTGAGCCAAACAAAAAGAAAAGAAAAGGTTATGTGGAGTCAAAGGAATAGCGTGTGAGCTTTTTGCATTTCCCCTTCTGCTCGCTGTTTCTGCTGAGTTTCGCTTCAGCCGCAAAACACGTGCATGTCTGACATAGTGATGTAAACCAGTGACAACCCAGAGGAGGCCAAAGGTTGTTCCAGTCCTCACTCATCCACTCTCCCAAATAAGGAGAAGTACTTTACTTTCAAGTGCTTTGAGATTATTGCTCCCTGTGATATATTTCATGGCCTCTGCTTTGAGATAATAGCCCCTTTAATAAATCTAGTTTAAGACATGGTGACAATGGTATCATGTCATTCTGACTCACCTCATGTAAGGGCAACCAGCCATAACTCTATTAATAATGTAAATATTTCATCTTCTTTTCAGGTCAAGAGCGAAGGCCCCAAGCTGGTGCCATTCTTCAAGGCAACCTGTGTATACTTTGTCCTGTGGCTGCCCACCTCGAGCCCATCCTGGTTTAGCGCACTGATCAAATGTCTGCCCATCTTCTGCCTCTGGGTGTTCCTACTGGCCCATGGCTTCAGCTTCCTCGGTGCTCACTCCAGTGCCCGCAAAATCTTGGCCGGCCTCATCTTTTCTGCTCTTGGCGATGCCTTTCTCATCTGGCAAGAACAGGGCTACTTCGTCCACGGTGAGGAGAATTATTCACTGATTGTCACATCTACAGCTCTATCCTCTTTCATATGGATTTTACCTCTGAGAGGACAATTCAGTTTATTGTAACATGTTTTATTGTTGGAGTTTTGGCCATCATTGGTATTGGTAATAGCTCAAGAGTGTCTGGGAATGCAGCAACATCACTAAAAAGAGATAAAATGGAGGAAAAAACAGGTGCGGTCAGGTGATCTTACAACACTTTTTTAATCAAACTCCCAGGTTAGCCAGATGTATTTGGTGAACTACACAAAGGGGAACAGCAAATTTATTATTCTGGTTCAACTTTGACTCTCCATGCTTACTGTAATACTCAGTTTTCCTGTGAAGTGAGGGATTGTTATTGCCTTTTTGGAGTCTCAATTTTGGTTTTAGCTTCAACACTTAATTAGCAAGGTAGCAAACCTGACTAAACCGTTGGCTTGTTTTCAAGTTATTTGATCTTCTGACTACTCATGTTTTTTGCCCTGTTGGACTTGTTGTGACTTGTTGCTGTTGTTGCAATATCCCAGATCTCAGAAATGACTTTGGTGAGTATAAAGGTATCATAATCAATTGAAACAATGGCCAAAACAACAAATATAAAACCAACAGTAAGTTGTAAGAAATATGAATTATCCCATAAATGGAAGTAAATGAGCTGCTTATCTCTTCATTGGGTGTCATGATGATTTTCACGTGAGATTTTATGTTAAATTGGATGGATAGATACTGTTTTGTTGGATCATATCTGAACTTTACAAATCATTTATCCACTATCCCGCAGGCCTTCTGATGTTTGCCATCACCCACATCCTCTACTCGTCCGCCTTTGGGATGAAGCCCATTAACATGCGTGCTGGCCTGGTGATCACTGCTGTGTCCAGTCTGAGCTACATGCTGCTGTACCCCTACCTGTCCGGCCCCTTCACCTACCTGGTGGCCGTCTACATCGCTCTGATAGGCTTCATGGGCTGGAGGGCCATCGCGGGCCTGCAGCTGACCAATGACCTGTGGACCTGGACCAAGCTGTCAGCTTGCCTGGGCGCTGTGCTCTTCATGGTCTCCGACCTCACCATCGCCGTCAATAAGTTCTGCTTCCCCGTGCCCCATTCGCGCGCCATCATCATGGCCACCTACTACGCCGCACAGATGCTGATAGCGCTGTCGGCCGTCGAGTGTCAAGACGTGGAGGTGGCCAGAAAGAGAACATGAGGAACCGCAGTCTCCACAGCAACGAGGCTGGGAAGGTGGCAGCCGCTCCCCCTTCGGCCCTGAGCGATCATGGACATATCTCACTGCCAGATCCCCAACCCTCAGCCTTCATTTCAGTGTGGTGCCCCCACACCGTTGTTATCATGGCGACTGGTCCACCACAGCCTTCACGTGGCTAATACCCTACTACCCCACTAGTATGGTAGTCTCACACCTGTCTTCTTACCATGAAGACATGATAGTATTATCCTCAGCCTCTCCCGACAACAGTCCTACCTGCCTCTTCTGATCCCTAGAACCGCTGTCTCTTAACCTAGTTACCATGGAGACAAGTGTTGTAATATTAACCTGCTATATAGAGTATTACTTTACTTTTAACTGTTATGTTTTAATTTAAGGGGAGCATGTCACTGGGGACCTTCAAGGAGTGTGTGTGGAAGAGCGATTGTGTGTGCATTCAAGTGTGTTTGATTAACACTCTTACCTCGCTTTCCGCACAGTCCCATCACACACAGTCACCACACTGACTCCTAACACACGTCGACTTCATGTGGTCCATTAATGCAATTTAACTTTTGTGAGCTTTCACAACTCTTTATTATTTTTGTCATTTGTTTTGTTGCCTTGTTTAAAAGAGATTTTTTCTTTTTGTCTTTTTTACCGACTTGCCCATGTTTGGCTTTTCACTCTGTTGCCCTGTGTTCCTGTGAATTAAGGGTGCTATTTTTAAAGTCAGGAGCATATCCACACCTGTTTTATTATCTGCAGTCCCTTCTATTTCACTCACAGCAACCACAGCGTTTTTGTCCATTCTGCTATTCTACATCCTCAACAAATCCACACCCAGTTTCTGTGGATTCATTCTTTTTTTTTGTATTAGGATGTCCTTGAACAACTAGATGGGCAGAGAAAGAAAGACAGGGAGACAGAAACAAAAAAATAAGGCAATGATGTGAAAAGTCAGGGAGGGAAAGTGGCGTGACTGCAGTAACGTCTGTGTATCGAAGCTTTACTACGTTAGAGGAGGTGGAGGTTGTTTGTGGAAGGTAGATTATTCTTCCTGCTGAGATTTGTTGACTGTCCTGTTGTCCCAGAGAGAACACAGCGGACATTGCAGTCACAGCACACATCTGTACATATAATAACATGCTGTACTGTGCACCTGCTACTCCTTTTTGGTCCTTCAGGCATTTTACAGAGTTTTAACTGCCAGCAGTTTTTCCAGAAACGATGGTGCAAATGTCAACACGCACACACACCTGACAGCTACAGCTCCTGCTGGTTGAGTTATTAAGAAAAGTTCACGGGGTTCTTAATGCTGGACTAGATCAGCCAGCCCATGCTGTCATTGGCCTTGGACCATGTTATGATGATTGAAAAGAAAAGGGCTAATGTAACGGGCTGGAATCTTTTGTTTATAATGGAACAGTAACGCACACCAAGGGTTGTAGTAAGGTGCTGATCACTGGAGGTAGACTTGAGAGTAGGAAAAAAGTGTTGCACACTCTGGCTCAATATGCATTTCTCTTTTATTCAGAGAATGTTTCAGCCCTCGGGCCTTCTTCAAGATCAACAATCGTGAAAAAGGCAAGGTGAAACGAGAAATACGTATGCAGCCAGCATGTGCAACACTTTTTTCCTACTCTGGAATTTTTTGTTTATTAAACATACACATTGTCCCAGGTCAGTCTGACCGGATCGTGCCCAAAAAAAATTCAGAGACAAGGGATCTGGCTTTTCATGTGAGGGAACAGTTATCCCATTATAGCCAATAATTCCCTTTCATAGGACACTTCATCAGCGTTAATCCTGCAAAATCCACCGCAGCTAATCCCTGACAGGTTGCCTGATATTTTGTCTTTCATCTATCGCACATCCCCCCTCCCACCTACCTTTCATTTGTTTTGCAATCCAGCAAACCTTTATATTTCTAACGTTAGAATGAAGTGTCTTATTGAATATTTAAGAAGTATGCTGTAACTCTCTCTTCAGATGTCTACATATATGCATGTTTTTGAGTATGTGTGCATGCATGAGAGTGAGTGTATAGTCTCTGTCTTTGCTGTATGAGGGAGTGAGTGAACGTCTGTGTCTACCTGTGATGAGTCAGAACCAACTCAAGGCCAGGAAATGCTGTGAACCATCATAGTTTATATGTAGTAGACACACTACTGGACATCTCACAGTTCTCACAAAGCTCTTAAACCTGTTATACCCATCATCAATACCCCAGTGTTTTTGATTAAGGATGAAGTTAGTATTCGATTGGGTTCATTCAAACTTGGGGCTATATATTTTCATGTTTGATTTTACCATAATAGCGAGTATTTCCATTGCTGGACATGCCTCCTCTTGACCGTACCCTTACTTATTACAAGTATAAGTCACTGGCTTTATTATTAATACCACTAACAGTTTGTACACTGCAAAGAAAATCAGTTTGCAATCACACTCACAGTCTTAAGTATTAACAACCTACATAAAATTAACAAACACAAAAAGGGACAGGTTTTGTTATATTGACAGATGTTCAATGGTTCAGTCCAAGTGCACCAAAACATGACATATAGTGCTGTATATAAAACAAATGGGCATGGAAAAGAGACAGACCCATGTTATGGGTTCAGTGACCCCTGGAGCTGTCGGTAACACACCCACATACGCACAAAAAAAAACCCACATACACCAAAATGTGTTTATGCATCACTTCAGCCACCATGAAAGATCTGCAGGCAGACCGTGGTGTTGACACTCATCAAGGTTTTTTTGTTTTTTTTAAATAAGTTATATCAACAACAGTGCACAGTCTTGGTTTGACTGGGTAAGACATTCCTCAACCCGAGCAGCTATTCCTGACTACTGCTTTGCCAGAAAGTTCCTCAATCTCCTTTCGGCCTGTCAGCATGCTTGTCAGCATGATATTTCTGCTTTGTCAGTCCAAAGTGTTTCATCAGTCTGTCTGTGTGACCACTTGTCTTCCGTTCCATCTTTTTAATTTATCCTCCCAGCATTTGTTTCCTACTTGGCAGTACTCTTAGCACAGTGGTTCTCAAACTTTTCCACATAAAGGACCCCTAAACTGACACAAATTAGACCACAGACCCCCATCTGATAAGATTTTTGCTTTTAGATGTTTTATTACAGCAAGTGTATGAAACCCATGACCAAAATAGTCATACATTCTGTCATTGTGCTACTTATGGATGGAATTGTAGTGGAAACAAATTATTCTCCTTTTTTGCTGGGGACCCCCCTGGAACTCCCTCAAGGACACCACTTTGAGAACCACTTCCTCCTCTCTTCTCATTTCATCCACCTCACCAGCAGAGCATGTTCTGTCAACTATTAATATAAGCGCTGAAAGACACCCATAGGGGCTTGCTGGCAGATATGCATTTGTTTGCTTATTCTGTCTTAAATGAGGGTTTAATGGAGGAAAGATGCTGGTCAACATGATTGACTCCAGTATGCAGCCTCAAGTCAAACAATGAGGGAATGACGAGATTGAGTCGAGCAGTCTTACTCATCCTTTGGGCAATGTGGGCAATTTATGTTGGCACTACTTTCTGTCCTCTGCCACATAAAGGCTCCTGACTTTTGTTCTTATGTCCTAATGGCTACGTGCCAAGAGACAGGCTTTACTCTGAAGTAGTTTTGAGATTATTTTTGTTGGCCAACCCACACTCTGGAAAATCTCCATGACTTTGGAAACTGAAGTTGCTGTTGTGTGAGTGATAGGCTGTAAAGCAGCAAACAAACTCAAATACCATATTGAGTCAGAAAGCTGCCTGTTATGATGCCTATCTGAAGGACTTCATTCTAATATTCACTCTTCCATCATTTCTCCTTTTATTTGACTTGACAGATAACCAAACCTGAAAGCTTGAACTCTTTTTGTTGAGTGGAACCTCCACAGCGAGCGTTAGAGCCTTCTCATGTATCAAACACGCCTTTGTTTTGCAGGAGAGAGAGGTCCCCCTCGTCGGTGCTGGAGTGCTTTTGGACTTCCACTTAGGAAGGAGGTTATTGTCGAGTGTTACAGTAGCTGGAATTAGGTGAGGAGGTGAAATATGACACACAGGGGAAGACTCCCCTTCCATCTGGCTTGTTAGCTACCATCCTGTCCCCCACAGATGGCAGGCCAGCAGGCGCATCATTTTACCTCAGCCTGTCAACAGCCCTGTTGTTCTGAGCTTTGTGTGTGCAAACAAAAGGGACCTGAGAGAGCTGTGGGAGGCCAGTGCGGTCTGGCTTGCACTGTTATGAGTAATGAGCTGGAACCAGTGGCTGTTGTAGTAGAGAGGCCCGTGGTTTCACTTAGTCTTCTGAATAAGTTGGCACTTTTTTTTAATTTTAAAGTTTTCTCTCTACCGTTCGTTTCTTGTAGTTGCGGATTTGAAACCTTTGCTGGTTGTGAGCTCATTATCATGCAGCGGTTGACATTCGAAACATAGAGCTGTAACGTTTGTGTATCTTTACTCATGCATGACAAGTAGGTTTAAATTGAAGTAAATCTACAAAGGTGGAAAAGTGCACACCACACAGCCAGGTGTTTTCGTTACTACGACTGATAGTCCACCAACATCAGTATGAGCTTGTGGGAAGTGTGTAAAACAATGCCAACTTTTCTTTGTAATATTAATCTGAACTTTCTGTGTGCTGCACTTTTCTGTACCCAGAGTAAGGCCAGTCAATCTCTCATAAGCACTAGTAGCTATAGTGTTTAAAACAAGGGATTGTTGTGTACTGTATTCTTTAAAGTATTTGCTCCTTTACTCTTTCCATTTCTTTCTTTTAGAGAGAAAACTGAAGTTACTCTTTAAAGACAGTTTTGTTTTGATGTTGGTGGTTTAAACACAAGAAGTGATGCATCAGTGAGAGAGAACCAGCTTTCTTCTTTAAAAGGCATGAATTACTCTTGAAGTGTTACAAACCTTTATGTATATTTTTTTTTTCATAAAAGGGTTATTCTTCTATTCTCAGAAAAAAAAGCAGCCCAAAATGTTATTTTCGCCTGTCAATGTGGGAAAAGCTGGGTTTGTTTTCCACAAAAGACTTATGATTTATTTTATTGAAGGCCCATTGCAATGCATCATTTTACTTTATTTTATGAACAAATGCTTATTTTCCCCTTATTTTTATTCTATGATATATTTTCCTTTGTTGTCCTTGATTTCACTTTGTGATTTATTTCTTTCATGACTGTAGAGTTGAAATAGTTTCTTTGCTGTAGTGAAACTGCTATGAATGTGAATATCTATTGAAGAAATAAATGCAATTACAATGCAACTTCAACGTACTGTCCTTTGGTCTGTTTTTTGTTTTTCTGTTTCCTAAAATCAGAGTTACTGTGTTCAAAATGTCAGCTGATATTTATAACTGTATGTTTTGTGTTTCTACAGAAGCTGTTGGCCCTCAGCAGCTAAAGTGCCATTAAGGCAGAAAGGACTGGAGGACAACAGAGAGCTCTGTTCTAGTAACCGCTGCACTCTATTGTCTGGCCGAGGTGGAAAATGTGCTTTCGACAGCCTTTAACCCTGTGGAAACTCACTCACAGACTGCTACGGATGAAGCTCTCTCTCTTCCTTTTTTAATGTCTTCCTCATGTCTTCTCTCATTTTGTCTGCTTTTTTCTCTCTAATTTTTTTTTAACACCCACACACATCACATCCCATGGTTTATTCCTGAAGGACCCGTGCCAGTTCTTTCCGAATGCATCTCATTCACTCACAGCCAAGGTCTTACCATCAAAGAACTCCAGTCTTCTACTAAAGGCATCTCTGTAATGGCCTTTATAAAAACAAGGCTTGGTGACACGCACTTCCACTGAAATACAAAAAAAAATAATCTGAAATGTGAAAGTAAAACGAGAAAAGGAAGACACTATAATAAACTCACTGCTGTATAACACTTCTCCATTCACATTATGCAGTGGAAAACGTCATGTAAATGCAATTCAGTAAAACATCAGGGAAACCGATCTGAAAAAGCTGGAGCATGTGGTTCCCTTTGGGTGCAGCAGCCTTTAGTTTCTGTTGGATTGACTATTCATCATTTCACTCCAAAGTACTTCCACCTTATTGTGCAATAGCTGAGCAGTGAAGAGGCTGAAGGTACCAGTGACGTCGGTTTGGTGCTTAATTGATTTGAACCTGGCAACCTGACACTGGCAGTCCCTGCTGGCTCTATAGAAATGGAGTTTGTGTGAGCCAGCATAGTGACGTCAGGGTGGAGAGGGGTTGTAACCTCTCTCTGTCAGTTTGGCAGCTCCTTGCCAGACCACTCTTAAGCAGCAGCAGACCACTCAGAGGAAACGCCTGCAGAGAGGCTGTCAGGCTTCAATAACCTGAGGGAAGCTGTCATACACTGCGGTCAGAAAGTGTTAAGACAGTTTTACGGTAAGTTATTCAGAGTTTCGGCTCTGTACTCCAAGTAAAGTGGAATTAAATTAGGTTTAAGTGCAGACTATTTTCAAGGTGTTTACATTTATACAAGATGAACAGTGTACAGTGTAGTAGGACTCTAATCCTAAACATAAAGTCAAGGCAACTAAATCATTTTTTATGGCAAATACTGGGATGATCTCGATTTGCCGAGTTTGTCACCTGACTTCAGTCCAACCGATCATGTGTTTCATTTCCTGAGACTGAGGGGGAAAAAAGCCCTGAAACAAGCCAGCTGTACAGGCCTGTCAGAGCATCACCAGAGAAGACAACAAGTCTTTGCTGATGTCTGTGAGAGGGAGACTCTAGCCAGTTATTACCTGCAAAGGTTCTGCAAAGAAACAATTTATAAAAAAGGATGGGATGATGATGTAGATGATAAATCCCTTAAAGCTCAGATTCAGAGCCTTAACCTCACTGTTTGATTTCAAATCCAATAATGTGCTGGATTACAGTGCCAACACAAAATAATGTGTCACTGTCCTAATACTTTCTGGCCGCACACTATTGTATGAACAGTGGCACATAATAGGTAGTAAATTTATTTACATTTTTGGGCATTTGTGCATTTATTGTCTACAGTGGAATGAATTAGGGAGAATTGTGATGGTAAAAAGAGGATCGCATATGATTAAAGCTGTGGGCTAGATTCAAAAGTTACATGATATACAGATTAGCAAAATAAGCCACCAGGACATCCCAAACGGAGGTGAGATTTTGACGAGCAGTTGCATATTTTGCAGAGTTTATGCCACTTTCCTCAAACCACTTTCACTCTTGAACTTTGGCATTGTGGATATAGTGCACTGTGGATTGTTATATTAAATGATGATTTAATAATGATGTATGATGATGTTTTTCTTTAAATTCCTTTATAGAGAGAAAAGCATTTGTGACCATGAGTACAATGAGTACTGTACAAGTACAATCTCTTTGGCTGACTGAGCTGACTGGTAAAAATCTCTCCAGAAGAATGCCTATACAAGAGTGGGAGCAAGTCCGACCTCTAGTGTTCATATTGTGTATTACCAGAGCCAGGAAAATTGAGTACAAGCAAGTTGAAAGATGAAAAAACAGCATTTTAAACAGATGACAAGCAATCACAAGCAATGACTCAGGTCAATCGTAAATCTGATGTATATGTTTCTAATGTCCTAAAACTTCAACCCTAGCCAAAGTTATTGTAAGTGGTGACAGTACATGCAGAAGGTATGTGGCCAATCAAAGTGCATCTGCCATGGCATGTCTTACAAGATAAGCTTCTCTTTGTTTGCCTGGTTGGTCAGGCTCTCCAGCAGGCCTTTGTCATCTTTATCTGGAAGACATTGTGACATACAGAGAGATAAAGAATTAGTTCAGCAAAGCTTAATACACATTTTTTTCTGTATTAATCCATCATTACACTCTACTGCCCCTCTCTAAAACTTACCAAAGATCACCAGGCTGCAGGAACACTTGGCCGTCCCCAGTGGATTCTCCAGCACTAGCGTGTATCTACCTCCATCTTTAGCTCCACAGGTAGGGATGACCAGGGTGCACACTCCGTTGGCTGTGCTGTGCCAAAACCGAGGGTTGTCAGAGATCTTTGATTCCCCTTTGTACCAGCAGGCCTATACATGGGAATAACCAACAGATGTTTTATTAATGCAAGGATGTTTTGGGCCAATGCACCACACTGATATCAGAAACATGTCTTTCATACCTTTGGAGTTGGCATGCCTTGATAGGCGCAGCTCATGGTGCAGTCATGGCCTTTGTATACAGCATGATCCTTCAGTGGCAGCAGGAAAGTAGGTTTCACCTGACGTGATGGTGGAGCATATTCCTTCAACCGAAGGCTGCTGATGCACTCTTAGACACAAATATATAAACAGACATATATACATGAAGATACAAGTACAGGAAAATGAGCAAAAGTGCTCATTTGACACGCCAATCAAAGGTGTAACGCTGAAATCAAATGTCCACCCTCTCACCTTTCTCCTTTGCGATGATGAGAGGTTCCTTGGAGTCCAAGGGGTCACTATCTCCAATAGAGTTCTGTGCAACAACCCTGAAGTAGTACTTCCTCCCAGGCAGTAGTCCGGTGACAGTGTACTTGCTGCTGAAGACACGCTCAGCCACCGTAAACCAGGAAGCTGTGCTGGTATCTCGTTTAAGGATGACATAATGTGCTCCCTCATCATCGTCAACCAGGTCTGGGGTGTGATCCCACTGCAGGGTCACCGTGCCTGGGACCTCCTCCACCAGGCGAAGGTTCTTCGGGGGTCGCGGAAAGTCTTATGGAAGGGGAGCAGTTGAAGGGGGATGATGAGGAGAAGAAATATTTTATTTGAGCTGCAATGACCTCAAATTTGTCAAATTTCCACAAAGTCAGAAAAGCAGAGATGTATCCTGAGTGATTTGTTGTTGGGCAAAATATAGTAAAAAACATTAAAGAAAGCACAAAATTAAAAGATAGATGCATAAACAATCAATCCTTCATCACTTACCTGTAATCCTGACATTAACATCATAGTGAGCCTCTCCGTAGTCGTTCTTCAGGTGGGCACGGTAGACGCCAGAGTCAGACCGCTGAGACGAGGAAATGAGGAACTGGGAGTGATTCTGGCTCTTGGTGATGACCTCTCTTCCTGTGGTGAGGATGCCATCCTTGAACCAGGTTACCACCGGGGGAGGTGAAGCCTGTGATGGTGAAGAAGGAAATGAGTGATGACTTGTATTAGTTAGTCTTGAGGCTCAGAAAGACATAACCGATTGTAATCTAACTAGTTCATCTGACTGATGGAGTCTTACACTGAAGCTGAGGTGAAGGCAGAGGGCTGTTCCAGCACGGACCACCATCTGGTTCTTCAGCTTCCCCTGGAGGTCAAACCTGGGTGCCACTTTGAAGGGAATTAAAAAGAAATAAATGAATAGAAAAGAAAAAAACAAATAGAGAAAAGGGGGATTTCAACAGAATGCATTTATATATTACCAGGAGGAGGCAGAGCCAGTACACCCTCCGACAGCTCAATAGGCTCCCCCAGCCCTCCTTCGTTGACAGCCCGAATACGGAAGTGGTACTTCATACGCTCCTGAAGTCCTCCCACAGTGAAGCCAGTACCAGCGATGGGGATCTTAGTGGCTTTCATCCAATCTTTAGCATCTTCAGAGCGGACCTCTAGGATGTAGCCCGAAGGCTCATCTCCCTGCTCTGGAGGGGTCCACCTCAGAGTAATGGAAGAGTTTGTGGAGTCAGAAACACACAGATTCCTCACCAGGCCAGGAGCTCCTGTGAGGGGAAAGCCAGATTTTTTAAATGATGTTAGATAGTCTAGATAATACAGATAAAGAGAAGAAAGGAGGGGAAGGAAATGAAGAAGGCAGCAAAGGACTCACGTATTGGGTCTTTGGCCAGGACAGAATTAGAAATGGTGCTGGGACTTCCTGCTCCAGCCCTGTTTACACTGATCACTCTGAACTCATACTCCACATCATCCACCAGCCCATCCACCACAAATTTAGAATCTAGATAGATACAAATGCAATAGAAGAGTATGTACTTTCAATACAGAAATGAAAATCATATAGGTTAGACACTCTGCCCTATTGCCACTTCTGATGAGTCATGACTTGGTTGACACGTTAAAATGTCCTTACACATGCATTTCTGTATTGTATGTATACGCAAGTTAAATATTATCTTACATTTATAGTAACTAGGGCATGATATCTTATTTTACTGCCCTTTAGTCTGACCTGTGAGCAGCTCCTTATTGACCTGCAACCACATGTTGCTGCCCTTCTTCCTCCTCTCGAGATTGTAGCCCAGAACTGGGGCTCCACCATCGTGGCCTGGAGGTGTCCAGCTCACTGTCATGGTGTCCTTGGTTATGTTAGACACCTGGGGCTGGGATGCCATCCCTGGAGGCTCTGGGTGGGTGGATTTAAACAAGAGAAGTATTCTCAAATGCTAAGATATGAAGAAAAGGGAATGTATCTAACAATGAAATGATAATTTCAACGGCTGTGATGATAAAGACAGGGAAGAATAATGATGGTATAAGTCTCAGCTTTCCTTTGCACATGCATCTGGGTGTTGATTTTGATTTTGATGATAGCAGCAATGATGATGATGATGATGACAGCCCTGTGATATGTTCAAATGAGCTCTCACCTATCCGTTCTCCAGCACGCACCTCCTCTGTCTCGAGGGGGTCACTCATTCCCTCCACGTTGACGGCCCTGATGCGATACTGATACGCCTGCCCCTCCTCCACTTTGTCATCGCTGAAGATGGTGGTGCTGCTGTCCACTTCTCCAACTCTGTTCCAGGACTTCTTCCCTGCCACGCGCCGTTCAATCACAAAGCTAGTCACCTGCTTACCCCCGTTGTCCCGGGGAGCCTTCCACTTCATCTTGATACACTTTCCTGAAAGCTCCTGGAACTCAACTTTCCCTTGAGGAGGCTTAGGATGGTCTAGAGAACGTGGCAAAAGAGGAGTCAAGTATTTCAAATCAGCATTAAAGAAAACAGTGTCAACATTGGTTGCCAAAAATTGTCACCCACCAATCACGTTGAGGTGCAGGTTAGCAACGGCAGTGCCACAGTCGCTCTTTAGGCGAAGCATGATTGCACCGCTGTCCTCTCGTACACATCTGGTTAAACAGGCAGAGTGAGTGGAAATGTTTATAAATTTCAGTGCCTTTTAGAAGATCAGGAAATATCTGAGTAGGTGATGCCCTTCTCTGCTCACCCACCTGCTGAGTACCAGAGTGGTGCCGTCAGCTGTCCGCTCCACCTTGGTCCTCTCATCCTCTGTGACCTCTACACCATCCTTGTACCAGGTGACCTTGGGAGGCGGTTTACCTTTGAAGGGGATCTTAATGGTGGCTGTCTGGCCTGCCTTCACAGTCACAGGTTGGGCCCCCAACAAGTCCAGTGCAGAGGAATCAATCTCTGGAGGGTCTAGTAAACAATTGTTTTTAATGGATATTTGGATGTAGTTTCAAGTTTTTATTTCATTTTTATTTTAGTTTAATTCATTTCTGGTATAGATTTGGTAGCTTTAGTTTAAACCCCTTGTGTGTAGGATTTGAGACCCCCCACGCCCCCACCCCACACACACACACACACACACACACACACACACACACACACACTCACCTGCAATAGTAAGCACAGCCTCACTCTCTGCTCCTTTGGCTCTGAAGGTGTACTTGCCCTCATGGGCATCAGACACACCTGTGAAGATCAGCTTGTGGAAAGCTCCTTGTTTGACCACCTGAACCCCACTCTGCTCTGAAATCTGTCAAGTGAAACCCGGGAAAAATACACAACAATGTTTTTTTTATCATGTGTTAACAAAAAATAAATGCAATTGAAATGGTGGTGATGAAGTAGAGTTTTTAAAGATGGTAGTTTATCACAAAAAATACACCTAATGCTATGTTTGCTTGATATTTAGGTATGAGAGTGGAAGGAGCAAAGACTAGTCAGATAAATTGACAGAAGAAGGATGCATAATGAGGAGACTACAACCTTTTCTTCCCATCATCTCTTACCTCCAGTCCATCCTTCAGCCACACTCCATCCACTTTCTCATCATCAAGGACAACGCACAGCTCTGCAGGGGAGCCTGTCGGACACTGAACATCTGACATACCGCTCTTCACTGAGGCAAAACGCTCTGACATAAAAACATAAAAGAAAAAGAGC